>NW_021319862.1:728333-766750 GCF_001605985.2 Dendrobium catenatum | reverse complement strand
ATTGATATTGATGGATTTATTGAATTGATTTATTATTGAACGGATTTATTGATTTATCGATTTCTGCTTTATTGAATTGATCGGATTTGCTGTATCGTACGATTTTATTTATTTCATTGATTGGCATTGATACTACTGAGCATTGATATGGACATTGATAGATATAGATACTGTATTGATAGCATGAACATGGACATCGTACTACTGCCTACTGTTTCTGTACCGTATTGATTGTCGTATAGATTCATTGTTCCGTATTGCTTTTCTCGACTGATTTCATTGATTTGACCGTATTGATTTGATTGACGGATATTGATTGATTGAATTGAAATGATTGATTTGCCTGCCGCTGCATTGACTGGTTTTATTGACTATTGATTTTCGGATTGCATCGACTACTGATTTGATTTCCACTGCATAGACTCATTGACCATTGACTGATTCAGTTTGATAGATTGACATGCATATTGATAGCATCGCCGTGCTTTGATTTCAGTTGTAGGCTTTGGTGACCTGCTGGGCTATTTAAGCTCATTATATGTGGTTAACAATTTCAGGTCCGAGCAAGGCAACTGGAATGGAGTTCGATCAGAATGTCAGACGAATCCTTTCACTATGGATGCCTGGGGCATCACACTAGGTATGGCAATTAATTAAAGTTGTTTAAGGATTTGATTGGTTGAAAGGCTTAAAGGAAATATTTAATTAAAGTTTAAGTATTAATGATTTGAAATTAATTTTAAGATTGATTTTAATTCTTGGTTGGATATCACCTTTATTTCTCACCGAGGCCGTGAAGTTCATTTCACCTTCCTTGGGGCTAATTTAATAGCCTCGTAGGCCTGGATTACCCAATGATACCTGATATAATTAAGTGACTTAAGTTAATTAAGGTTTAAAAATTAATAAATTTTAATTAAAGTTGATTGATTACTGGTTTTAGGGTTGATTAAATATTTCTAAAGTTTTAAATTTATTTTTAAGTTTTAAGAATTTTTTGTATTATTTTAATCATTTAATTAAGGGGTTAAAAATTGACTTTTTAATTAAGAGTGTTTTCTAAAAAATTAATATTTTATTAAAATACTAGACCTTAATACAATCAGTTAGACTGTAAGTACGCTAAAATTAGATTTTTTTTTTTTTATTATGAATGTTTAAAGTTTTAAAATGATTTTGACTTAAGTTTGACCGAATGTTGACTTTTTCTAATTTAATGGTTTTCTAAAATTTTAATCATTTTAATAAATATTAGACATTATTTGAGTTGAATGCAATTGAATTTGATTGATTTGATTTTTTCTTGAATTAGTAATAAATTTTCAAAGTTTGTGTATTTATTAGAAATTTTTAAAATTATTTAATTAAGGGGCTTTTTGTGATATTGCTTTAAATGAGATCCCAACTCCTTGAAATTAGTTTCAAAGGTCAGAAATGATCTAAGGAGAGATTCCTAAGTGTTTTGAAATTTTTTGAATTTTTTAATTATTTTTAATTAATTAAATTTTCAATTTTACTTAAAATTGAATTAAGCCTTGGTTTGCTATCAAATAAAAGTGATTTTATTTTTCATTTATTAAAGATTCAATTCTGATTAGTTAGAGATATTATTTATATTTTTTAGATTTAAATTTGATTATTAAAATTTTTAGAATATTTTTAAGGCTTAATTAATGGATTAATTAATTAAGTATTTTAATTATTCCTAAAATCAGAGAAAATATTCTTAGTGGCTGTACATGTCACTATGTTTAAAGTTTTGAGTTAAAAGGATGTATATCCTAATTTCTAGAATTAATCTAAGTTTTCTAGACAAAGATTCTTAATTATTATCCTTAATGACACTAAGTTGTAAGTTTGCAATCAATGTCATTCTAACCCTTGAATACAACATATACATAAACATGCACAAAAAACAATCAACTCCTAAATTTAGGAGAGCCTTAAACTATGTGGTGTGTGTACCCTAAACATGCAAATCAATTTAGAGCTCAATTAATTGAAGGATTAATCAATGAATAATTAGCAAAATAATTATTCATTGATTAATCATCATTCCATATAAATTCTATTTAATCAAGCTCAACCCATGCTTAAGATTTCAAACTCCTCACTCAAAGATCTCAAAATTTAATATATATAATTTTAAAACTAATTTTGATATTTAGAAAATATATTAATTTTGACATTCCTCCATGATTTATATTAGAATGAAGAGAATGCTCAGTAATTTTTTTTTTGGGTTCTAAAAATAATAAGTCTTGTATTAATTGGTCTACTTGGAACAAGGTGTATGGGGTTTTCAATGAGAGTTCTTTAGTTTGCAAGAATATTCTTGACACTATGCATGCTTTCTCGCATAAATTATGGTTTGCTTTTAAAGCTAACAACATCTTATGGGTCGAGTTTATGAATGTTTAATACTGTAAAGATCTTAACCCTTTGGTTTGCCACTATAAATATTCTGATTCATTTGTTTGTAAAGGCTTTGCAACATCAAATGAGATATTGAACAATATATTCAATGGGGCCTTGGGAAAGGTGATGTTTCCTTTCGGCAAGACAATTAGTTGGATATGTTTTCTATTAATAAATTTCTTAATACCCATACTATTATTAATACTAAGGTTCACTCTTTTATTCAGAATGGTGATTGGAATATTAGTAAACTTTTAGAGGTTATCCCGAATGACATGATTGATAAAATTTTGTAAGTCCCTTTACAATTACAATGTAAGGATAAAATTCTTTTTAATTTATCCTCCTTTGATAAATTCAATTTGAAAAAAGTTTAGAATGATATTAGATGATGTTTCTCAAATTTTTGCTTCTCTTTGGCATAATAATATTCTTTTATCTTATTATATCTTGATTTAGAGATGTCTTAAAGGTTGCCTTCATGTGGATAATCTTTTGTGGAGAAAAGATTTTATTTTTGCTTCTAAGTGTCAATGTTGCTTTAATATTGAAAGTATTAGGCATGTATTTATTAATGGTGTGATTGCTCAAAAAGTTTAGTTCTATTTCTTTAATATTGCTTATAAAGGTATTATGAATGCTAATTATGATGTTGCTGACATTCTTAAACATTGATTTACTAACACCAAAGGTCACATTTATAATCTACTCCCTATTCTGATTATGTGGTACCTTTGAAAGGCTAGGAATGATTCTAAGCATAATGAAATCAAGATGGATGCTAACCAAATCATTACCAATGTTAGAAATAATATTCTACATTTTCAGTCTATCGATTTTATTTCGATAAAAAATTTTAAAAATTATCATCAATTAGTTGCTCATTTTGGCATTCCTATTGATGGTGGTTCAGTGGAGAAAATTGAGCATATTATGAGGTGGTTCAAACCTACTTCCCCTTATGCTAAACTCAACTCTAATGGGTCGGTTGGTACTCGTGTTGCTGGTATGGGTGGTATCATTCGTAACCATAATGTTGGGGTTATTGCTACTTTCTCTGGTCCTCTTAATTTTTGTTCTGTCATTACTGTTGAACTTATGGGTTTATCTCATAGTTTGAATATTTGTTAGAGATTGGGCATTGAGCATGTGGTCATTGAGGTTGATACTAAACTTTTAATTCACATCATTCAAAATGAAGCGGCTAAAAATTCTCATGACTTTTACACTATTAGAAAAATAAAAAATTCCCTCCCTAATCTTAATTACTCTATTTCTCATATTTATCATGAGGGAAATAATTGTGCAGATTGGTTGGCCAAATATGGTTGTCACATTGATATTTTTTAGGAATTTAATGTTTTTAATCTTCCTTCTTTGTTAAGAGGTTTGATTAACCTGGACAAATGCGCGATTCCTTATCTTCGTAATGCTTGAGTGCCCTGTTCTGGTTTATCTGCCATTTTCTTGCGAGTCATGTTCCTATTTTGGCTTCACCGTTTGTTTTTTTGCCTTTGTGAGTTTCTCTGGTTGGTTTGCTAGTGGTTGCTATTTCTGGAGGGCTCTAAGGTTTCTTTAATTGATGCTGGCTATCTGGGTTGCAGTTATTTGACTTTTAGGTGGCTTGTATTATTATTTCTGGTTGTTGACTAGCTACTAAATTTATTTAGGAGTCCTTTGGCTCTAACTTCTTTGTGTTACGGAGATAGCTGTTTTATGGAGCTTTTTCTGCTCCAGGAGAATGCGAAGTTTGTTTGGTACGTGAGTTGTCTGGATTCATCTTATTATTTATCTTTTAGCCACTTTTTTAATAGTGAGCCTTGCGGCTTGTCGTTGATTACTATGTCCCTTAATTTAGTAACTGCCTTTGAGCTTCTTCCTGTTTTGGTTGATACCCGCATGGCTATGAGGTTTATTGAGAATATTCATTGCCCTATCTCTGTTAAGTCTGCTGCTAACATCAAGGTTTTGATTGTTTATGTTATGGGTGATACCTTACTGAGAACTTTATTTCTGTATATGCTATATCTTCTTCTTTTATTTTGTGGTACCTTACTGATTCTCACACGAATCGTGACTGCTGTGTTTATTCTCCTGGAAGGGTTTGACACTTTTCTTCTCCTTTTATATGTCAAATGCTTAAATATCTACTCCTCCCATTATTCTTGTCGAATTACTTTTTGTGTTGGAGTGTTGACTTTGTGCAGATCTGGTGGCCAGAAGATTGTGTTGAATGCTATTATTTTGTTTTTCCTTTTTTGGGTGATGTCTACTTGCAGCCCTAGAATGTACTTAGATTTTTTTATAATTCTTAGTATAATGAACCACCGGCTTTTAAAATTTATTTTATTTTCTCTTGTAGCTCTTATGAGCATTAGCGAGCTCGAGATTCCTTCTAAGGACTTTATAACCCCTTTTTGGATATTAACGCGTAGGTCCCATTTGTGGTTTTAACTATATATATATATATATCTTTTCACTTATACATTGTGACAACCAAGCTGCTATCCATATCATCATAAATTTTCTCTTTCACAAACAAACCAAACACATTGGGATTGTTCACGACAAGCTAGCTAGCAGATGAATTCATCAAACTCGTGCTATTACTTCTGTCTAAACATCAGCTAGATGTTCTCCTAACCAAGCCATTAATATTGCCAACTATATTCTAGTTCCTATCCAAGATAGTCAATTCAAGACATCCACATTCTATCTTGTGATAACAAATTTTTTTTTCTCCTCTCCTTTACAAGACTTCTATCTGTATATCTTTCACAATAGTATTAATAGAACATAAATGACTAATTAAACAATATATCTTAAAAAACTCAACTATCATTGGACCATTTCTAATAAAAGACATAAATAAATCTTAATAATGATTAGGCTGCCCATACTCCCAATTTAAAATAAGAATCATAATCATTGAAGAATAAAGCTTTTATTAAACACTTAATCAATCAAAATTAATGCCATAATGGAAGATTCCAATGCTTTTTAACCTATGCGATGAGTTCATTGTATCAACCAAAATAAATTATTAATTCCGTAGACATAAGGAATTGAAATAAAGTAAAAAAGATATTATTAGATAAAAAAGCACATATTTTTTATTAATTTTATATTTTATTGGAATATTTGGTTTTGTAATATTCAAAAAATAATTATTTATAAAACAAACTCTCAAAGAATGAAAAAAAAAAAGCATTAGAAATTTGCAGGAAAAAAAATATTTTAATTTTATTGTATTCTTCAGAATTTTGTTGATATTATTACAATAAAAAAAGTTAGATATTAGTTTTATAAATAAATTAAAATTTACTTTATCGAAAATATTATTTCAATTTTATAATATATATTCTTTTGTTTAATTATGCATTGATTTTACACCAATTTTTTAGAAAATAAAATATTGTGCAATGTTTATTAACAATATAATTCAAAATAGAAAAAAATTATTTATTTTATTTTCTTAATATTTTTATAAGGATAGAAATACATATATTTATTAACTAACAAAATTATGTGAATATGATAATAAATTTAAAAATATTTAATTAATTAAGCTAATCGCCACCCATTACTTCTACATCTAAATTCTCATGCATAAGGATAGTATTATCGATCTCTCGCCTTTGATTTATCTTTAAGATTAGTACACAGCAAAGTATCGCTTCTTATCACCTCGAGAGCACGAATCTCGAAATAGTATAAACGGATTCAGATTAATTCTATAGACAATTCCACGCTCCTACTGCACAGGATCTCAGACCCAATCTCTCTCTCTAGCTCTCCACGACAATCCCGTACCCAACATGCAAACCCTTCCGCACACTCCATCTCTAATCTCACCCCGAATTTCGTCAAGTCCACGTGGAATAGGCGGAAGTGGACTAACCGAAAATTAAGAAAATAAAGGGTATAATTATCAAATTCCATACTATCACACATGACCGTGCTTCTCCCTCAAACTTTGCTCTCCCCGCATGTGTTACAAATTCTTTTCTGACATTATTTTATAAGATATCCATCGAGTGTACTGCTCATTTGCCTTGCATCATAAGCAACCGTTGCTTGGATTCACACACTCTCTCTCTATCACTAGATCTTCATTCTCTCTCTATAACCAGCTCTCTTTCTCTCTCTAAGTTTGCTGAGCAATCCTCTTGCAAAAAAGGATCATCATTTCAGCACACAATCTCAAAACCCATGTGAGCTCTCTTACCATCTTTTCTTTTCTTTTTCTTTTTCTTTTTTTTTTTCTGGCTTTTGTTCGAAATTCATAAGTAGGAGTAAGAACAGAAGAAAACCATTGATATCTCATCATCTCATGCAAGGAAGAAGAGCCAATTCACACTGCACATCACTGTTCCTTATTTCTAGATTTGGAATTTTCCATCATCTTCTTTTGTAAAGGAAGAAAGTCTTTGATCTCTCCTTCTTACTGCACATCACTGCTTGTTTTTTTCTCTCTCTCTCTACAATACCTCTCTATCTCTTCCATTTAATTGTATCACTATGCATTAATACCTTTGTTTATGTTCTTTTGAATTTGTTTATGGTAACGGACTAGTAGCTCACCGTTTTGTGGGCCGTTTCCTTGCTTTAATTCCCTTTTGTATCCAAACATTAAAGAGAATTCTCTTCTCTCTCTCTCTCTCTCTCTCTCTCTCTCTCTCTCTCTCTCTCTCTCTCTCTCTCTACTGCATGTTTCATGATCTAAGGTAGGCTTAAGGTCTTATGTGTTACTGAAGGGGTGTAGTTCTATACCTTTTTCTTTACTTGATGAATTTATAGGTTAAAGTAGGTGGATTTGATTGGAATTTTTAATATCTATTACTCTTTTTAAATATAAGTAGCTTTTGCTTAAGTTATCATAATTCTGCTTTTCTCTTCACATATATTCCTTCTAAATTCAGCAAAGCTCTTCCCTTTCTCTCCCTCTCCCCCTTCCTCCATCCTCTCCTCCTTTGTCTGAACCAGTCCTGGACTCTCCAAGGTTCAATATTTATGTGTTATTATGCATCTTTTATTATTGTTTTCTTCTTATATGGACTGACATCTACGTAATTCAGAATATTTATGAGGAAAAATAGAGACTTTCGTCTATAAGATTCATGATCATCAACCAGAAATGAGTAGAAGCAACATAGAAGAGCATCAGATCATGAGCGGATCAAAGCAGTGCCCAAGCTGTGGCCACAAACTCGATAGAAAGCCAGTAAGAATTAATTTAATTAATTTAAAAAAAAAAAAGCTTTACCAAGAATCCGATGCTTTCTGATGTTAAATTTCTTTTGTAACTTTATTTTCAATTATTTTTTTATTAAATTTTTTTGATAATTTTATGTCAGGATTGGCTTGGGCTACCTGCTGGGGTGAAATTTGATCCTACTGATCAAGAACTCATAGAACACCTCGAAGCTAAGGTTTCCTGTCAATCCAGTATGAGATCTCACCCTCTTATAGATGAATTCATACCCACAATTGAAGGAGAAGATGGAATCTGTTACACTCATCCTGAGAAACTACCAGGTCTTAATTAATCCCCCGGCCCATAGTATTTTATGCTTAGAATTATATTAATAAGATATGCAAGATCTGAAGGTGGCATAAATTCCATTCCTTACAAAAAAGAAGATTCTTAATTCTAGCTCCATGTGAAATATTCATGAAGGTGTGACAAGAGATGGGTTGAGCAAGCACTTCTTCCACCGGCCATCCAAGGCGTACACGACGGGGACGAGGAAGAGAAGGAAGATACAGACGGAAGTCGACGTGCAACGAGGCGAGACTCGGTGGCATAAGACGGGGAAGACGAGACCGGTTACAGCGAACGGGAAGCAGAAGGGATGCAAGAAGATACTGGTTCTATACACAAATTTTGGCAAGCACAGGAAGCCGGAGAAGACAAATTGGGTGATGCATCAGTACCACTTAGGTGAACTTGAGGAGGAGAAAGAAGGGGAGCTTGTGGTTTCAAAAATATTCTATCAGACACAACCAAGGCAGTGTAGTTGGTCATCAGAGAGGAGTGGGGCAGGTGGAAAGGACAGTGGTAATGGTAGCGGGAGTTGCTCATCAACAAAGGAGGTGGTGAGCGAGAAGAGGGAAGAGCTCGGATCTGTAGCTGCAGTTGCTGCTGCAGCTGCTGCTGTTGCAGGAATGGCAGTGTACAGTACTGGTATGGAGCAGTTGCAGCAGACTGATAGTTTCAGCTTTGCCCCTTTCAGGAAGAGTTTTGATGAGGTGAAGTATAGAATTTTTTTTTTTCATTTTTTTGCTGTTTTACTTTCATTAAATAAAAAATACCTGCATGGTTATGTGCATGTAAGGTTCTGGCTTGTTCTAGGTCTTGCATGCATGTTTTTTTTTGGTAAGTTGCTGTATAGAGAGGATTAATGTTACTACAGAAAAATCATCAATTATTAGTGATCTGTTCTGACGGTTAAAATAAATTTTTCGGTGGTTTTGAAAATTTTTGGTGGTAGGCTGGCGTTTCACAAACCGTCAGAATAGATCGCGTAGGAAAGAAATTTCCGCCGATATTATCGCCGGTAAGTAGCGAATATGATAATTTGGACAGAAAAAGTTCTTGGAAAGAATTACTTATCTTCAATTGTTTATATATAGAGATCTGTATTCTTCTACATATAATTCTTATGGTAATAAAGGTAAGCTTGTTGTGCAATAATGAAACAGGCTAAGTTAATTTTGTCCTTCATCAGAAAATGAGATGAGAAGATATAACTCAAAAGCTCATTTCTGAAACAAGGCGATATTATGATTCATGATAGTAGATGACTGTAGCTGTTCAAGGAGAACATTTGGAGGGGATATGTTACTTTTTTATTTGAAATATCCTGATAGAAATGCTGAGCATGAGAGTAAAGCTTTAGCTCGTTCATGTTTTGTATCAAGAAGTTTGCTAGGTAGGTCACATACAAGCTCATCTTGAACTGTTTTGCAGAGCTCTAATGGCGTTTCTATGGTACTTATGATCACTTATCATTTTGTCATATGGATATATTTATGTTCATCAATTTTGAATGCAAAAGGCGCATCCTCCTCGTTGTACAGCTTTTTGCAGGAGTTAGTGGAAGCCTATTCCATTTTTTTAATGAGTGATGCCTCCTCTAGTTCTTATTTTTCAAAAGAAAATGAAGTAATATAGAGAACTATAACAAAAGAACTAAAAAGAAACTGAGCTTGAAACTCTTTTTCTTATTTTTTGGATGAGCAGGTGGGAATTGGAGAAGCAGCTGCAACTCATTCAACAGAAGGATCAATGGGCCGTGAAGAGCGTGAAGAGCGTGAGCATCATCATCATCAACGACACCAATCGGCGGCGGTGGTGGCCGCCGCTGCCTCCGCCTTCGACATAAGCAGGCCTAGTAACCCCATTTCAGCCATACTACATCAGAATACCATGG
The DNA here is from genome assembly GCF_001605985.2 of Dendrobium catenatum. Classification (NCBI taxonomy): domain Eukaryota; kingdom Viridiplantae; phylum Streptophyta; class Magnoliopsida; order Asparagales; family Orchidaceae; genus Dendrobium; species Dendrobium catenatum. Next base: position 756,896 of record NW_021319862.1, on the reverse strand, counting down.
TTCTAGATGATCCCTACCATGTCTCAAGGATCCTTCTCCAAGATAAGTTTGAGGTATTTTCTTAAGGAGCTCATTAACGTTAAATAAAATTTGTAGGAGACCTCTAGTTAACAAATTAATGTCTTGTTAATATTTGTATATATAATTGTTTAACCATTTGATTGTGATTAATATCCTCATCAGCAACAACAGCAGCAACGACAGCAACAACAACAGAAATTGGCGGAAAGATCAGCTGGTGCTGGTCTAGAAGATTTGATAATGGGCTGCACTTCAACTGATATAAAAGCAGTTAAGTGATTAGTCATTCCCTTGTTACTAGTGCTTGAATTGAATTCTTTGATAAGCATGTTCCACCTGAGAAATTATTCTATGCGGACGCCGAATGCAGATTACCGTCCGGAGACCAACCAGAATGTGCCACGTCAACAGTACCGAGCCGGGTAATTAGCAGGAGGTGACGTGGCACATTCTGGTTAATCTTTGAATGGCGTTCGACGTCTGAACAGAATAATTTCTAGTTCCAAATAGGATCGAAGGAGCCTTACTCGTCTCATGCAAATCAACAAAGACATGCATGTTATACATAATTCTCATACATTTTTCTTCAAGTACATCAAAATGAAATAATAATAATAATAATTAAATATATATCTATATATATGGTTTGAGTAAGAAGAGATGGAGAAAGAGAGGATATTTTGAGGTTTTAAAGAATAGAGTAGGGAACATTAGGTCCCCTATTATAGGGCCAAGATAAAACAGAACTTTCCTTTTTGGAAATCATATGTAGAAAGAGCAAATGCTGGAGCTATATATCACCTTCTGACTAGCTGGTGTGTTGTTTCCTTTCTCACTTGATTCTCAAACACTCACATGGATAAGCAGCAAAGAATATGTTTTTAGAATTTGTTTTCCAAAAGATAAAGGGAAAGATAAAGAGAAAGATAAAGAAAATAAAGGAGCTCTTTGTATTTGAATGTCTACTATTTCATCAAACAAGGATATACAAAATAACATCTCCTCTCTTTCAGCATCTCAGTAGATTTAAAATTGATGTTGGCGCTTCCATGGACAATTTATATATGCGTTCCTCTTAAGAAAGAGGTCAGGATAACCTTTTCATTCTTTTAAGAAGGAAAAAGACCAGTCAAGTAATTACAGTACAGCTAAACAGAAATTCCAAAACTAACTGAGAGAGGAATGCTTAGCCAGTTTTGCTGCATTCTTATCCCATCCCATAGAGGTCTTCCTGTAGCTTAATTTGATTTTATTTGTTACTTTATATTATTGTACAGGTCCCAGTTTAATCATCCAAATAAAAAAGCTCATAAGTATTGATCTCCTTGTCTTTTGCTTTAACTTTTATATTTTTTTCTTGATATTTTCTATTGCTTGTTTCTGCAGGAAACATCAATTTCACAACCACAAGAGACAGAATGGCTAAAGTACTCGTATTGGTCACCTGACAGCCATGATCATCATGGGTAATAACAAAGAAGAAGAAAACCAAGAAACATCACAGTAAACAAGGAAAATATATCATTATAAGTACTTGCTAGGAAACTTCTCATAAAGAGGAATCAATTGGGGGAAAACTGGGAAAAGGGCCACCTCTTCTCTCTCTCTCTCTCTTTCTCTCTCATGGTTTATTGGACAATGAGCTAAAGGCTTCGTCTGCCAAAACTAACTGTATAATAATCCAGGTTGGTTGGAAACGAAGTTCAAAAAGTTGTTAGGAAAAAAAAGAGAAGGAAAGGATTTCATGAGAAAAACTCAAAAAATAAGGAAAAGAAACAAAAGAGGGTAGAGAAAATAAAAAGAAAGGTACTGGCTGGTGTTACTGGCAGGAGAAGTAGAAGGCCTACTCTCTTGGAGCCACTTTTCATCAAAATCAGCGTTCATCATAGTTATATAATCCTGGTATATATTGCTTATTTGTGATGATTCTTGTTATTTTCCTACAAAAATATTTGTTTTCATTTTTCATGTTTAATGTTTTTCTTAACCTATATATACATGTTATATATTAAACACAGAAGAAGAGATAAATCAGGAAGTTTTCTTCGAGAGAGAGCAAACATTTCAATTTTTTGTTGTATTGTATGTGGAGGGCCTTAATCAGAGTTGAAAGAGATGATTTTGATTTGGTCTTTCTATTTCATTTAATTGCTTCAGTTCCTTTGAGCTTCTAACTTAATAGTATCAAAATATGAACTTATATAATGTTGCTTAGAAGTTGTTGATCACTGATCCATTCTTAAACTTCAAAAAATTAATTGTTATATTGTGAAGAAACCATTTACATCAGGCTTCAAGTTGTTGGATAGCACTGAGATTTGTGATATTGAGCTCTTCTGCTTTAAGAATTTAAGTGCATTAGGCTTCCTGTCACTAATTAAGCAGCTAAGGAATAGAGAGAATTAAGCAGCTCAGGGATAGACACTACAGGAAAAACGTCGAAATACTGTGGTTTTTTCCGGCGGTTACTCTATATTAACCGGCGGTTTTTTTCCTTACCGGCGGCTTGAAGGCGGTTTTTTGACCGCCGGGAAAAACCGCGTAGGAAACTTTCACCGGCGGTTTATTATTGCGGCGGTTTGCCGGTGGCTTAGACCGCCGGTTACAGGCGGATTTTGAACCGGCGGTCTTCCGACTGTTAGACCGCCGGTTATTTGACCGACGGCTTACCGGCGGTAAATATACCGACGGTTTGCCGTCGGTTTAGTTGGCGTCGTTTGTTTTTGAAACCGCCGGAGGGCGCCGGTAGACCGCCGGTCTTTTAAGGGCGAACGCCGGCGGTTCAACCCGTCGGTACAACCGACGATATAAACCGCCGGCGAACCGGCGGTTTAATGCCTTTACCGGCGGCTGATTATTGGCCGTAAAGATCTTTTGATATTGTGAAATTTTTTTAATGTGATGTAGAATCTAGTGATAGGACAGGGTAATGTTGCTTCGCAAGTATGTATAGACATAGGCGTTTCACCAATACCCATTAAGGAGAGTGGCTTCTCCATCTTGTTTATTGCAAAATGAGAGAGAGTGTGTGTGTGTAAATTTTAAAGTATAGGACTTGGGAGGTAAATATGGTAGCCCGAATTACTATAAATCTTATTTATATTTTTATTTTTTGCATATTATTATTTTTATGCTACTTACATCATGTATGATGATGATATCTATTTCTGCTTTATAAAGGACTTTCTACTTGAACTTTATTAGTTGCTTACCTTATATCAATAGTTGAAATTGGTCAAATTGGTTTTGATTCTTGATTTATGCTAAGTCTGATATTTCAAAATGCAAACTATGAGGCTTCCTCTTGAAGGTTAGAGGCCTTGTTCATTAGCTTCTCAAAAACTTTTTATGGTGAATCCTTTTAATAAGAAAGGTATTGGTCCCTTAGGTTTTCTTATCTTTTTGATTGAATGTAGCTCTTCGAGCATTAGAGGGCTGAAAATCTCTTTAAGGATTTGTAATTTTACTTTATATCAACGCGTAGGCCTCTTTGTGGGTTTCAACTAAAAAAAAATGTATTGGTCCATGAATATTTTCTTAGGAGTATCTCAATTATATGATGTTCTTACAATTGACGCTCACATCCAAGGACTTTCCAGGTTTTTGCCTTTCACCACTAGATCACCAACTATCACATGATGTTGGGCACTAGCAAATCTCTTCAAGAATAATAATTGTGATCTATTTCATTTAAAGTTTTTATTAAGGAATTAATCTTAATCTTGATAAATTATGATTTCATCTTAAAGTAAAAGTATGATTTCATAAAAAGCTCTTCAATTCAAAATTTTATTTTAATTAAAAATAACTTGTTCCTAACTTGCATTTGATTGCCTCTAAATGTTTCTCAAGAAAACATAATAGATTTAAGATTTTTTTATGGCTCTTCTAGCAATTGTTAGTTAATTTTTTTAAACAAAATTCCATAAATTTTAAAGACGCACAAATTCACTCCCTCCCCTACCCCTATTGGTTAAGCCACACACTACACATCTTAGGTCGATGATGATAGCTTTGAGTTTGGATGTGTGCCATAAATTGAGGAGAAAACTCATTTTTGTATGAGGGAGAGCTAACAAGTAATATTAATGGTAGTGGCAAAGATAGTGATTGGGTCAACTACAATTTTGAGTTTGGATGCATGCCCTAAGTGAGAGGAACTGGCTAAGGCCAATGAGAGGGAGAGCTAACAAGTGAAGTTGATTGTAGTAGATCCAATAAGCATAAGAAGGGGTAAAGGTGTGAGTCTTCAGATATGTGCCTTAGGCTAGGCATGAGAGAGAGAGAGAGAGAGAGAGAGAGAGAGAGAGAGAGAGAGCTGAATTTTAGAGAGAGAGAGTTGAATGAGGCACTTCATATTACATAATTAGGTTATGTTGGATAGTTTATTTAGCTTACCTATAGATATTTATCCATCAATCATAAAGATATTGTTAGCAGATTATCCGCTTAAATTTTAAGATACATGTGGATAATCTATTAGAAATATGTTGTTAATATCATTCTCCCAATTTATGCTAGCCTATGGTACAAGAAGTTGGTTTGTCGGGAATTCCCCATAACATTTCGGTGAATTTTTTACGGGTAACATCATTGGTATATACTTCAACCATATGGTTCATCACTCATTTTCGAACATAAGCTAAAATTTATGCACCAAAAGCTCATTCAATCATATGGAGGCACTATGCAAGACATCTATACTTAAAACCCTATTTAATCATTATAAATACATCAAAGATCTATTAGAGCCATCAATCACGAGAACCACTAAATCAAAACCAAATCATTAGCTTTTGTACCACTGTTAAGTAGTGCAAATCAAAGAGGGACCAAATATATATATGCCAAAAATGCTAATAGTCATAAACATTTTCAAACAAAAAGTATAATATTATAAGTGAGGTTAACAACTTAGTATTTTTAAACCAACACATTTTTTAATTATCTGATGTGTTATTATTATTTTTTTTATCTGATGTGTTATTAAACCAATGCTTCTTGTACTTTGGAATCTTCTTCCTACATTACAAGGAGGTTGCTTCTAATATCCAAACTTCAAATTTTTAAATCCCAAATTAGAACAACTTGAGCATTATAAGGCGTGTTTTTAACTTATGATCCAACGTAACACGACACACTAACATGAAATCAATTCAAAAAAGAAAAGAAAACAAAAGAAAATTGTTTAGCTTAACTCAATTAATATCATACAAGTCAAATTTGAGTTAAAAAAAAATAGACATTAATTCTCAAGCTAGGTTGGGATTCACACGACAACACTGGCCTAGCCTATCATTGAAACTGAATAATCTTAATAAGCTAGTTAAATTTGTAGGCAACATGAACCATAGCTGTTACTCCCATGCACTGGCCCTATTATATCCTATTAACTCGGCTCATCTCCTCTTTGCTTTCATCAATCAATGATTCTTCTTGGCGTCTCTTCTCCAGCCCTCACTAGTCATTGATCCTCTAATTTAGGTCATATCCTCATGGATTTCATCATTCCTTGATATATTAGCCCCCAACTCATCCTCATTTCATCTATTTTACTCAGCACTATTTGTTCACAGTGAAGAAAATCCATTATCCGCTACAACATCGAGCTTCTCAATCTTTTTCTCAAGTTTCCTTTATGATTTTTGCGAAGATGTCACTGGAAATTAGCATGATCCATAAATGGGTTAAATGAGTCATGCTCAAGTTATTTTAGTTTTCCCCAAATTGGGTCCCATATTTTAACCCATATAATAAGCAAATAGACTTAGCTAGACAAACTCAAATCCTACCTACTAACACCAAACCTTACCTCTCATTCATGGCCCACTCTCTCCTACTTATATCATAGAATAATAAAATAATGACCTATAAAACTTTTTAGTACTCATGTGAATCCTAATATTGGACCATTTTTTAATGAATATTAGTGAAGTTTTTGTCTTTTCAGCTTAGGTCATCAATTATTCCCTTCAACAAAAAGAAAATTAAATAATTGATAAAGCTGTACATCTCCCCTATTAAAATCTTCAGATAACTCTCTCACAATTAGAATCCAATGCTGTTTTCTAACCATGATTAACAATGCAAGAAACAAACTGATCAAGCAACTTTGTCATGTAGTGATTAATCTTCCTAACTAAAGTTTGGTTTAAAAAATATAAAAAATATTATGAGGTTGATTTTAATTAATTGGTCCTTGTAAACATAATCAGTTTTTATTTGCTCTAATGATCACATTTATTTAAAGCTCGATAATAGTACTACTCAACTCGACTCAACTCGTTTACACCTCTGCTCTTGGCTCAAAAATAATGTTAATCTATTAAGTTGGGTTGGATAGCTCCAAATAGTTAATGGTCGTGCGTAATAAATGAGAATGTTATGGAGACATATTCACTTATCTTTTTTGACATTTTTTTTTTTAATTTCTCTCCACATGTCTTATTACTCGATAAATAACATTTTAACTTATATGAACTAATTTTCATAGCTAGTTGCAATAAAAGAGAGGGGAGAGGGGAGAGGAGAGAGAGCACTACACACATGCACTAATGAGTCTCTCTCTCTCTCTCTCATTTTTAATTTTTTCTGATGACTATTATGAATGAGACAATGTATTACACTAATAATAGAGTAAATAAAGTTTATATCAATAAAATATAAATTTAATATAAAATGATCTCTCCTTTTTTTTCTTTTTTTTTTTTATGAATGGGGTATCCACCCGCTGCCACCCCAAAGAGGCGTTTGGCGGCTTGAGTACTAATCATCGGCTAACCTAGAAGTGGCACCCACCACCTCCTAGCCCGCACTTCATGGGCCCCAATTAAGAGGCGTTGCCGCTCGAGGGGAATCAAATGCGGGTTGGGGGTTACCGAACCGCACTCACCCACCAACCAAGCTAAGCTTCACTGGGGATATAAAATTAAATGATCTTTAATTAGGGGTGTAATAGAGTCAAGCTGACTTGTGAGCAGGTTTAGGCTCGACTCATTAAAGGGCTTATGAGTTGAGCTCTATGAGCTACTGTGTCAAGCATGAGCCAACTATTACTCGACTCGGCAACATGTTTCAAAACTGGTAATATAAATATTCTTATGATATATTAAAATTTGATGATTTCAGTGCAATGTTGATAAAATTTATATTTTTTTCAAGTGAAATTTTTTTAATCTCTTTTCTAATATCTATATCTCTTTATCATTTTATTACAACAATTTTTTGAATTAGAATATTCTTCTCTTTTAATAATAAATAATACTTGGCTATACACTCTTAGCCTCTTTTGGGAGAAACGCAAGGATAGGTCTACATATTAGTATTCAAAATTTGTTACAAGCCCCGAAAGGGATCGATAACCTGCTAATGCTCAAAGAGCTACAATAAAAAAGAAAAAAATTCTAAACGTAGAAAATCCCTATCTAATTACAATCCAAAAATTAAAAAAAGAAAAAAAATCTAAGGAAGGTAGGCAAGGAGCCAAACCCAAAAATAAGCTGACCAAAGCTGAGATATTCAATAACAACAAATTGACAGCATGTTGAGGAATATGAAAGTGCGAAAGTGCATAGCTAGAAGGAATAGGAGCCATAATGGATCAAAACAATCAAAGAATGCCTGTGATCGAAGCCCAGAAAAACCTGAAAAATAAATGAGAAAAAAAAACCCCAGAAACCGTCAGCTTCAAAAACATAAAAGAGTAACTAATTAAACAACATAAATCACAGCAGACACATAGAGAAGAGGCAAACACAAAAGGATAGAAAGGAAACATCCAACAAAAAAGAAGGCCCCAACAATAGAATAGCAACAAGGAGACAACAACAAACTTAGAGAATTACATTAATCAAATAATGAGGAGGCCAGATAAACCATAGCAAGCATAAATGAAACCAACTTAAAATACTTGGGCTAAAAAATTCAAGGCAGAACAGACAAAGACAAGTGACAAAACCTAAAACAAAAGTCCTCCACTAGCACCGATTCAAAATGCCACCCAGACATATATATAGCCCCAACTCCGAACAACAACAAGAATACAACAACAAATTTGGGAATACATGAAACCCAATAACCAAATAACCATAATGAATGAAGAGAACAATATAGCAAAATTGAGCAACAAAACATATATGTGATGTGTGTACACACTATTAGTCCTTACTATATGTGATGTGCAACAAAAAAACTCATACAAGAAAACATGAGCTTTAAATCAATTTTTCATGTCTCCAGGCAAAAGCATACATATTTGGTTCAAAAACTTCAAAAAATGACTATAAGATCATTCAAAATCTATTGCTAATAAATTTAAAGTTGAAAATGCGCAATTCACCTAGAAAGCACAACGATATCAAGAAGCAAAATTAAAAATTTTCATGATGCCATTTTAAGAAGCATCCTAGAAACTTACTTGCTTATAGTTGAAATGAATTTTTCAACGAGATAAATTTGACAAAGTCAATAATGAGTTTAAAAATATAGCATAATCAAAAGCTATATACTCACACCATTCAATGAAGTGTCTTGGCAACCCCTTCTAGAAATTTATAGAAAACCACACTCCTATACGCTTAGTGTTGATTTTTTATAGAGGTTTTGTTTGAATTTAGAAGAGTCATATAATATGGGAAATTGACCGCCGGAAAGCCGCCGGAAAATTGACCGCCGGAAAGCCGCCGGAAAATTGACCGCCGGAAAGCCGCCGGAAAATTCCGCCGGTAATAAGTGATTTTCCTGTAGTGCTTTTTGTCCTAAAAATCCAAACCCTCAACCCATTCTTCCTCCTAAACCCCCCAAAACCAGAGGAAGAAGCTCATCCATGCTTAGATCCTCTCGATCGCTCATATCCACTTCCAAAAAACCTTCTCCTACCTCCAGAAACATAGCCTCTACCCACCCTTCCTCCTCTGTTCTGAACTCTTCCAATCCTCAGCCGGACCCTGTTAACCTACAGGAGGTTCCTGCGTCTAGGCCTCCTTCCTCCTCTGTTTTGAACTCTTCCAATCCTCAGTCGGGTCCTGTTAACCTACAGGAGGTTCCTGCGTCTGGGCCTCATCTCCCTCCTATTAAACCCTCTCTTTTACCAAACCTTAATTCCTCCATAGAAGAAACCTCTTCTTCTGAGCAACCTACCTCTCTATGCACCTTACAAGCTCCTAAAATTCCTTTAATTAACAAGTTTTCCTCCTTGCAAACTGAAGAATCTAATTCCCCTAATTCTCTGGATATCCATTCGGATAATGAGACATCTTCCTTCACTAAATTGGCCGATGATCCACCTGATTTAAGCAATTTGAATAAAGCCCCTTCCTCCCCCAAAGTTGACAAAGGAAAATCTCCAAACAAAGCTAAACCTCCAAAGGGTAAATCGGCCAAGAAGGCCAAAGCCACAAAGTCCTAATGTCCTTGCCATCTTCTGCTAGTTGGAATGTTAGGGTTTTTAACAACCCTGATAAAGTGTGATTCTGTAAGTCTTTGATTAATACTCATGAGCTCAAGCTTTTTTGTATCTTGGAAGCTAAAATCTCTCTTATCTCTGAAGTAGACCCTTGGTTTTTAAATTCTCACTTGCTTTTGAGAATGAAGGTAACTGTAATAATTTTTTGGATTCTACCCCTGGTAGAATTTGGTTAAAATGGGACTCCTCTGTCTTTTCCTTCAACCAATTACTTACCTCTCCTCAAATTATTCATGTCATTCTCTCTTTGGGATCCTTTCCCCCCATTTACCTATCAGTTGTTTATGCTTCTAACAGCTTGGATGAGCGTAGAAACTTATGGAATCAATTGGTTGACTTAATCCCTCTTCGGGATCCACCTTGGGTTATTCTTGGTGACTTTAATTGCTGTAGATTTGAAACTGAAAAAGATGGTGGCTCCTATTAATTGATGGTAGAGTGGGGGAGCTGAACAATATGGTTTTTAATTCTAGTGTTCAAGACCTTTCTTCGATTGACCTTTTTTATACATTGTTTAACCAAAGGGTTGAAAACCCTATTCACATCAAACTTGATAGAATTCTAGTTAACTTTGCTTTATTGGATTGCTGACCTTCTACTTATTACAAAATTGATACTCCTCTAGCCTCTGACCATTCTCCCTTAATCTTCAAAACTTCCCATGCCAAACCTATATATGCTAGGTTTATATTCAAAAATTATTGGATCAATATGAAAGGCTTTTGGGATGATGTTTTTTTAGCTTTTTCTATTAGGACTGACAGAACTTCGATTGCTTCATTCTATCATAGTTTGAACTGTCTTAAAAGGATCTTGAAAAACAAAAATTGGGCTTCATCTTGCTTCTCTCTAGTTCTATTCTGGAACTTAAAAACAAATAACTTAATTGCCTTTTAGAGATCCAAGCTCAACCTTTATGTGAGGAGCTCAACCATGACTTGAAGTGTATTAATGAAAATCTTGCTTCTTTGCAATCTTCTTGGTCCCCCTGGATATCTCAAAGAGCTAAAGCTTTATGGATTACTCATGGTGAAGATGATCTTGGATTCCTTTATGCCAAACTTAGAAGTCAGAATAATAAGAATTGCATTAAGAATATCTCTACCAATGAGGGACATTTTACTTCTTTTTCTGATATTTTAAAGGCTACTGGCAATTACTTTAAAGAACTCTATAATCCTCCTCGAGCTACTCTTGAATTGCCTCTACAAATTCCTTATAGTAAGATGGTTCCTCCTCATCTTCACAGTATGTTGGTAGCTCCTATTTCTTATGATGAAGTTAAAAATGCGGTTTTTGATGGTAAAGAAACTTCTGGTCCTGTTCCAAATGGTTTTTCCTGTGCTTTTTATAGGAAAACTTGACATATTATTGGGACACAAGTGTTTAATACTATTAAAAATTATTTCTCTTCTGGTTCTCTTCCAAAAGGGGTTAAGGACACTGCAATTACATTGATTCCTAAATGCTCTCATGCTTCTAACATCAATGAGGTATATTTCTCTTTGCAATATTTTTTTATAAAATTGTGGCCAAAATTATTGCAAACCGGCTTAAAATTGTTTTTCCTCTTATTATTCATGAAAGCCAATCGGATTTTATCTCTAATAGATGCTCTATAGATAATATTATTCTGGCCTCTGAGATCCTTAGAGAATTAAAGGGTTCTCATAAAAGTTTTTGTACGAAGCTTGATATTAAAAAGGCTTTTGATTTTATTTCGAGAGAATTTCTGATTGCTAGACTACTTCAGAAGGGTTTTCCTAAAGTTTTTGTATCTTGGATTAAAGGTTGCATTTTTTATGTGCATTTCTCTGTTTGTTTGAATGGCTCTCTTGAGGGGTTTTTCAATTCCTCGTCTGGCCTCAGGCAAGGATACCCCCTCTTTCCCTTGTTATTTTGTATTGTTATGGATGGACTATTTAATATTCTCCACAGCACTTCTAATGCTATTTATTTCAAGGGTATTAATTATAAAGAGAACTACATTAACCACCTGATGTATGCTGATGATCTCCTCATTTTTGGAGTGGCTTCTCGAGACAATGTTATTGGTTTGAATAGGTGTTTACATCACTTTGGTTCTATCTCTGGTCTTCAAGTCATTACTTCCAAAACTATTATTTTCTCCAACAATGTTCACGACATGCAAATTATCTGTGATGAACTTGGGATTCACCAAGTTCACAATTCCCTCATCTACTTGGGAATTCTGACCTCTTAAAAAAGTCTCAATTTTTCTCACTTCCAACCACTATCGAGCAGGATTTCTACTCTACTTGCTGGTTGGAAAACCAAGTTTCTTTCTTTTGCAGGTAGGGACTAGTTTCTTAAATTCACTATTTATAATAATATCGCTTATTGGATTAGGGGATCAATCATACCGAAAGCTTGTTGTGCTATTATCAATAAACTTTGCTCGAGATTTCTTTTTCATAGCAATTTAAATGAGAGGAAATTGCACCTAATTGTCTGGTCTAAGGTTACTCTTCCTAAATGTTTTGGAGGCCTCGGCATTCCTTCTGTTGATGCTCTCTATCATGGGGTCAATTGCTCTATCATTGGCAGATTTTATAAATCCCAAAACCTGTTAATCAATTAGTATAAAGCTAAATTTGTTTCACCTTGGAAGCCCCCACCTCCCCATGCCTCCATGTTTTGGAAAAGGATTCATGCTACTACCATTAAAATTAAAGACAACATCTCCTTCTCTGTTTCTCCATATAATAATTATTTTATGATTTGGGACCCGTGGCTTCATGGTAATTTGATCTCTGATCTCTGCAACACGCTGATTTTTGCTTATAAAATGGTGAAAGATTTTATTCACAATGGTAAATGGCAACTTCCTAGTAATATCCCTTATGCTCTTTCAGCTGCCATCTCTAACCTAGAAATCAAGGAGAATTCTGAGCTTCTTTGGAAGGGCTCTTCTAAACTAGATTTTAGAGAATTTATTACTCAATTTTACTCTCATTTGTCGAAGGTTGACTGGTTTAATTTCATTTGGCATAAAAGATATACCATTAGATATGCTTGTTTTACTTGGATGGCTATGATTGGGAAACTCAAAACTGCGGATAATTTATTACATAAGGGGATTCATGTTCCTTATGAATGCTCCTTTTGCCTTAATAATCCTGAAAATCACAACCATTTATTCTTTGCTTGTGACTTCTCTTTCAATATCATTCAGACTATGCTGTCGGATCTTAATTGTTTTTTTACTGAGGCCTATTCTCTCTCAGATTTATGATTTCATTGAGCTTTCTGAGCTTTTACAGCAGGTTGGAAAAGGATTTTTATTATTTATCTATTAGTTGCATTATTTATCATATTTGGAGGGAGAGAAACAGCCGTCATTTCTCTAACTTGAGGACTAATTCGGTTAGAATTATCTGCACTATCTTCTCTGCTATTCTCTTCAAGCTTTCTAAGTGGAAACGTAAAGAATTATTACTGCAAAGGTTTACTAGTATCTAATTCTCTTGGGATTACTATCACTCTTATTATGGGGAATTTTGATTTTATGATTGTTTTAATCATTATGGAAGGACTTCCTGGTTCTGTTGGGAGTGGCAGAACACTTTTTATTCTTCAGTTTTTGAATTTTGGTTCCATTTTACTCATTGTTGAGATGGTTAACTTCAAGACTGTGGTGGCTTTTCTCTCACATTCCTGTCCGGACTATTTTTAGGGGAGCTATGTTTTCATATTTATGTTAAGCTTGCAATGTCAATTTTTGACTTGTTGGCAGTTACATGTGGTGGCTTTTTGACAATCCAACGATGATGAGCAAGGCCGAATCCATCCATTCTAGCCATGGATGGCCTGTGTGGCAACCTGCCTATTATTCTGAATGGATTTGTTATTGTTGCCTTGCTATTTGGAGATTCTTTGATTGCCATTTTATCTACTCTGTTGTGTCCCGTTTCTCTCTGGCAACCTGAGTTTTCTCAGCGGTCTCGTGGGAAATATACTGATTATTTTTTATGTCTGGATTCTGACCTTTTTTCTCTGAGTCTTTTAGATTGTGTTTTCCCCTTGCTGCCGTTTTTTCTGGCACTTGGGTGTTTTTCTATTAGACGCTATCTTTTGCTTTTCTTTCTTATAGGCTTACTTGTAATTGATTTTTGTTTTTAATATATGGGCTTCTGCTCCTGGTTTACCAAAAAAAACTAAAGTTATTGCATTAAAAAATGAGCCATCATTACTACCCATTGTCATAGAAATTAAAAAAACAAAGAATATATATACATTGGGAGAAGATAAAGCAAAAAATGCAATGTATGGTAGAGATGAATAAAGTTGTCAAGTAGGGGCAAAAAGGTTTTTTAGGGGGGCAAAATTGATTTTTTAGGAGGGGCAAAAAGGATTTTTTACTCTCCTATAAGTTTTTTTTTTTTTTTTTTTTGAGAGAGAGAGAGAGGGGGGGGAGCATGAGCCAACTATTACTCGACTCGACAACATGTTTTAAAACTACTAATATAAATATTCTTATAATATATTAAAATTTGATGATTTCAGTGCAATTTGATAAATTATATATTTTTTTCAAATGATTTTTTTAATCTCTTTCCTAATAATCTATATATCTTTATCATTTATTACAACAATTTTTTGAATTAGAATATTCTTCTCTTTAATAATAAATGAGACTTGATTATCACTCTTAGCCTTTCTTTTGGAGAAACACAACATAGTCTATGCATTAGTATTCAAAATTTGTTACAAGCCCTGAAAGGGATCGACAACCTGCTAATGCTCAAAGAGCTATAATAAAAAAGAAAAAAAAAATCAAAAAAGTAAAATATCCCTATCTAATTAACAATCCAAAATATTAAAAAAAAAAAAAATCTAAGGTAGGCAAGAGCAAACCCAAAATAAGCTGACCAAAGCTGAGATATTCAATAACAAACAAATCGACAGCAGGTGAGGAATATGAAAGTGCGAAAGGGCATTAGCCAGAAGGACCATGAGCCTAATGGATCAAAACAACCAAAAATCCTGTGATCAAGCCCAGAAGAACCTAAAAATAAATGAGAAAAAAAAAACCCCAAAAACTGTCAGCTTCAAAAACATAAAAGTGCAACTAATTAAACAGCATAAATTAGGGGTGTCAATATTTGACACGACACAAAAACTCGACCCGGACCCGCCAGGTTGAAACCCGACCGATTTCAAAACGGGTCAGGTTCGGGTTCCAGAAATCGACCCGTTCAAAAACGGGGTCGGGTTCGGGTTGACCGGCGGTTGCCGGGTCAACCCGCCACCCGTTTAATTCAAAAAAAATGAATTTTTGCATTTCCCGCGCCTGCCCGAGCTGCTGCCCGCGCGTGCCCGCGCAGCCCTCGTCTGCCCGCGCTGCCCAGCTCGTGCCGCGCGCCCGCCGTCGCCCAGCCGCGCGCCCTCCACGCGCCACCGCGCTGCAACCCGCTCTCGTCCGCTGCGTCGGCCGTCCCCCACCGTCCGCCAGCAGCGGGTTCGACCCGAACCGGGTCGGGTCGGGTCAACCCGGCAACCCGCCGGGTCGGGTCCGGGTTCGGATTTCTGACCCGTTTGCCTTCCCGGGTCGGGTTAGGGTCGACCCGTTTGAACCCGGGTCAGTTTCGGGTTCGACCCGAACCCGACCCGTGACCCGAAATTGACACCCGGCCCCTAGCATAAATCACAGCATACCCATAAAGAAGAGGCAAACTTAAAATGATAGAAAGGAAACCAACAAAAAAGAAGGCCCCAATAACAATAGAGTAGCAACAAGGAGACAACAACAAACTCAAAGAATTACAGGAATCAAATAATGAAAAGGCCAGATCAACCATAGCAGGCATAAATGAAACCAACTTAAAATACTTGGGCTGAAAAATTCAAGGCAGAACAGACAAAGAAAAGTGGTAGAACCTACAAAAGGCCCCCACAAGCACCGATTCAAAATGCCACCCAGACATATATATAGCCCCAACTCAGAACAACAACAAGAATACAACAACAGACTTGGGAATACATGAAACCCAATAACCAAAAAACCAAATAATGAATGAAGAGAACAATATAGTAAAATTGAGCAACAAAACATATATGTGATGTGTGTACACACTATTAGTCCTTACTATATTTGATGTGCAACAAAAAAAAAAACTCATACAATAAAACATGAGCTTTAAATCAATTGTTCATGTCTCCAGGCAAAAGCATGCATATTTGGTTCAAAAACTTCCAAAATTGACTATAAGATCATTCAAAATCTATTGCTAATAAATTTAAAGTTGAAAATGTGCAATTCACCTAGAAAGCACAACGATATCAAGAAGCAAAATTAAAAATTTTCATGATGCCATTTTATGAAGCATCCTAGAAACTTACTTTCTTATAGTTGAAATGAATTTTTCAACGAGATAAATTTTACAAAGTCAATAATGAGTTAAAAATATAGCATAATCAAAAACTATATACTCACACCATTCAATGAAGTGTCTTGGCAACCCCTTCAAGAAATTTATAGAAAACCACACTCCTATACGCTTAGTGTTGATTTTTTTATAGAGGTTTTGTTTGAATTTAGAAAATTCTAGAGCTCTAAATTTTATTTAGAATCTCAACCAAGCACTTTTGGGATTTTTACTTTATTGTGTTATATAATATTTATGATGGTAGAGAGAGAAACTAATGTTTTATCTTCATATTGAGATCCAATACACATACAAATGAAGGAGTTGCAAAGAATAGAAAAGTTTTACGAGGAAACTCAAAAAAGAAAAAAAAAAAATTGTTGGTCCAATTAAAAACACTAGAGGTTGTAATTTGTTATAAATGATGTCCTTCCCTATAGTTAGGAAATGTGTTTATATGATATAGTAAACATATAATGTATATAATATATTATGTGATGGAAGTTAGAAGAGTCATATAATATGGGAGCTATCTCTTAAAGAGATTATTTTCTTATTTATTTTGTTGTACTCCATTGAGAAGGCAAGATAAGAAACTAAGAGGTCTAGCATAAATTCTGATATAAATATTGGGAACCATAGTTGATATCAACAATGAGCATCAATTTTATGGGTGATGGCATGCATTGACAGAGTTAGAAGGCATTGATGTAGCCATGCAATAGGTAAATAAGCCATAATTGAGAAATAATGGTGGTTATTAAAGGATCATAGTAAAAAATTAATGTTCATAGCAATATAGTTAGAAAAAAAATAATTGTTGGAGGATTATAGATGACCATAATCATATGATTGTGGGTTGAGGACCATAGCTGATAAAATATGAACAACCAAAAGAATCAAGATTATCCTACTCAATTGGCTCAATAATATTTTTATGAACCCAGAAAAAATAAGGAGTAAACACCCCTCAATTCACATATCAATGTTCTTAAGTCATTTGAGGTGAAGAGACTATTAAGTGGCCATGTATCCTAAAATCAAACTCTAGTAATTGAGATCAATATAAAGATTTCTATCGAAGTCACGTACAAACCATTAAGTCTTATAAATTAGTTAAGGAGGAAATTGAGGAATTGGTTTGGTAGGATTACCAAAGCCACTTCTTCTAAGACTAGCTTAATTGCCCATGTTGGTGTCGGTGTATACTTCTTGTAAATGAGGATTTCTTGTTGATGTCGGTGTATGATCGAAGGAGATGGAAGGCTGAAAAATCCCTTTTACAATAGCTATGAGAGGGAGAAAATCATTTGATATCTGTGAGAGAGAGACCAGAGTGGTTAGGTTATTGTTGTTTGAGAGAAAAGAACAAAGAGAAAGAATAAGGGAGACATTTGACAACTACTGCACAAGAGGGGAAGCAAATTTGACACCTTAGGCTTTCTATTTGTGTTAAAAGACAAGAGCGAGGCAACCAAGGTGGGAAAATTAAAAGGAGTGAGAAAAATTACCAAACTTTCGGGATTGGAAGGAGATTTAATTAGGTTAAGGGTGGCTGCTCGGCCCACTCGTGCATAAAAAAATCAAGCGGTGCGGTTCTGCGATCGAAATGAAGGGGGTCGGCCTGGACTTTTGTTCTTAAGAAAGACTTAGACCAAACATATCCAGGTTATAACAAAGGTTGGTCAAGATTAGTTTTTCTTTTATTAAATATTGGTTTATATATATCATAACTGGTGCTTGAGATTCTAAACATCTGATAGGCCAATATGAAGAATAAGTGATAGCTCTTGTACTTTTAATTACTTCTCAGGAAGACCAAAATCATTATTTATAAAAAAGAAATTCTTGGATCAAATTTTGAAGGTTGTTTCATTGACAAGTTCAATTACTTTCTATTGTTGTAATAAGAGACAACCCCTTGAGCATCATATGTGAACTTACATAAATGAGAAAAATATTTTAGAGTGAACCTTATCCTAGGTATCCTAACACAATATTATCATGCTGACAATATTCACCATTGCTTTGCATAAAATTGAGATATGACAACTCCATATACTATACATAAATATTTTACTACCAACTATCATCAATTGATGTCAACAACCATCATCACCTATCCTCCACTGACCACCCTCGCCTTTCCACTATCAATTGATGCTGACAAAGATGCAAACATCTATCATCATTCATTCTTCAACATTAGCACCCATTACTTTGGAGCGATGTCAACATACATCATCATCTTTATCATATCCATAAATCAAGGCCATTGCATTCCAACATTCTCCACAACTATTGTTAGAAACAATTAACCCTTACATTTAAGATTTTTATAATCTTCAATTTGCAAAGTGATTATTTTAACTACAATATGCCTTGTAATTTTTCTCTTTCTAAATTCTTCATGTAAAAGATACATTTTTTGTGTTATGTGGACTATTTATTCGTATGTATGTGATTTTTCCATACAACATGAGATGACAAACATTATCACTACTATCATAAATATTCTAGCACATAAAAATAAGAATTAAAAATTTTATCATTTCAATGGAGGGCTTGTAGCTCAATATTTATCTCCTGAAGCAACCAATTTGTTATGGAAAAATTTATAACATTTCCATCTATATATAATTTTTGTTTATGCATGGATTTCATTCAATGATACATTGCCCCATATATTTATTTGGGAAAATGATAACTATTGAGAACACTAGCTAGTGGCACAACAACGCCTCAAAAAGGTGGTATCACGCCAAACATAACCCTTTTTAGCCTCGTAGAAGCTATCTATTATTCAACAACTTACATGGTTGGTGTAATTAGAAGAAGGTTTAGCAAAGTTATCAACTTTTAAAGAGCATCTATGCCCTTTAATGTTACTAAAGATTACAAGTTTCTTAAATTCATGGTTAAGCCTTTTAATAATTTTAGATAGAGTATGTCAGGCTTCTAATCAGAAAAACTCGTTATATAAGGATTTTCTTAAGCTTTGAAGTTCATTTAGGGGACATTGTGGCATCTTTTCAAAAATAAAGAGAATATTATAGGATATGATAGAAATAACCTTCTTTAATGTTTAATTTTCCTTTCATTTCTTTCTTTTCAAAGGAGGTTCAACAACCCTTTCTTAGTTCCTAAAAACTTGCTATACTTATTAATTAGAACCTTTTCTGCAAATTATATATATGTCATTGAATTTGAATATCAAGTAGCCATGATCCTGAATGTCAGGTGTTGATAGACCTCATATGATTGATCATATATTCCACTCACTTGGTTGGAAATCAGTTCAATTCCACATAATCCTTCAAATTAATTTTTTTAAGATCTAACCAAACCTTACAAGTGCCTATCAACCTTTGTAGAAGAAGGTGGCCACCCTATCAACTATTGTGTGTTTGTGTGTGATTAGAAGGTTTAATAATGTGGTATTTAGTATCACTATTAAAAAAAAATATAATTACATATTAAAATTATCGCATTTAACTAAGTAATTCTTGTGGATAGGTTATTCACATATTCATTTTTAAATAATATAATAATCATCATCTAAATCCAAAAAAATTATCTATGATTCAAAATATTGATTTAACTCCTTGATTTATTGTTATCAAAATCCTTTGGTCGACTACATCATCATGTCTTTCAATTAGTTTAAAATTGCTCCATCAATCATCTATATTATTGACCAATATTATCATATGAAATTGTTAAATCATGGCATCAAAAATCACTAAAATCAATCATCTATAAAATTTTCAGTACAGGTTTTTGTTACAAAATTTGAGATGATTCCTTTAAAAAAAATTCAAAATTTGATAGATATTTTCAATTTATTATTTGAAAGATCAAATTTACATCTTAGCACTCCTTTTATTTAAATTTTTTTAAAGAATTCAATCATAAATTTATGCACATAAATCATATAAGCTCTTGAACTCTTTATCATTCATATGAGAGCTAAAGCTTTTCCCAAATTAGTAATAGGTGGCCTTAGCTGTCCTACTAATTGCCATTGAAACATTCCTTCTACTTAAAAGATAGAAGATATCTTTGTTTTTTATGGAAGCTGATGATATAAAAGTTATGATAATCAATGGGTTTCATGGAATAGAAATAATGAATTGACTTAAATAAATAACATGTAGCTATAGTGTATGAAATTTTTTTTTGTATGCCTCTCTACACAAAAGATGGAAAAGATTGGAAGTGCCTAGCTTGCTCACCATTGATACAACAAGGATTGTCTTTTCTTCTTTCTCACTAAGGAAAGAAGATTTCAGATGCTTATCAAAGTGAGATGGTTAGCTATATGGGTGCATAATGGGTCCCATGATGAAATTAAAAGGGGGAATAAGTGGTTGTGTGGTGGGAAGAATAACAATACAAAGACTTGCTTTTTGGATTCTCTCATGTGTTATATTCCAATTTATTAATTTATACAAGGATTTTAATTATTCAAATCACTATCTCTCTCTCTCTCTCTCTCACACACACACACACACACACACACACACACACATATATATATATATATATATATATATTATAAAAATAGTTTTTCATTTATTAATGTATTTTGAAATCTCAAAGTAAATTAAAAATAGTGAGTAACTAAATATCAGTATAGTTAATGATGCAAGCTAGAAAATACTTTATGGGTGTATTTTAATTGAATGGCTAAATAATTATCAAATGAAATATATAGATTTTGATCACAATCGAATTTTGTATAAACATAAATGTTAATAGTAATGTACTATTGTGTTAGAATATTCTTGGTGATAGATAGAGAGTTTATCATTTATTTTAGAAGTGTACAATTTTTTTACAGGTAAGAAAACAGCTTATAACTCGTGATATATATGATTTTTTAATGTGGCAGAATTTATGTCACTTGAAGGTTACAATAATCCTCATTTTTTTCTTTGATGAAGATGAAGAAAGTTAAAAGATGGTGGCATTAACATAGACAGTAGTGACGATGGATGTCAGGATCAGTTAATAATGAAGTTATAGGTTGAGTGAAGATAGTTGTTGGCGTAAATCGGTACAAGCAATAGTAGATTTAATAATGATTTTATGCTAATGACGCTTGAATTAAGTCCATTTCAACTCAAATCCAAGTATTCCTAATATTGTTATGAATTCGAAGTTCATCTCATCAATAAAACTATCTTGAATGCATATTTGCCAAAATTTGAATTATAATATCCCGGAATTATTTTTTTAAAGATTTAACTCAAATATTTTTGTACTTTGAGATCTAAAAATTTGGTCAACATTTATGCTTAATCAAATTATATGATAAGCTTATTATATATATATATATATATATATCTCATTAAGGTCATGGCCAAAAAAGCTTGGGCTTGAAAAATAGTATTAGATGGTTGAGGGCCATGGCAAGCAACCCACATTATATGTAGCCTTAAGCAGAAATTTTGTTACCCATTATTCTCTTTTTAAATTTTTCTAAATATATTAGGAAAATAGTTAATCTTTTGCTCCTTTAAAAAAAAAAATTAGCAAAAAATCACTAAATAATTTTAGTAAATTCCTCTCCATCCTCTTCCTTTTATAAAGTTCTCTTTGGGTGATTTAGGAGTGAAAATAATTTATCTCTTTAGTCCCCAATTTTTCATTAATAAGAGGCTAAAATTACTTTTTTTATCACATATATATCCTTTGACTTGATTTTGTCAAACATTTTGTAGGACAATAATCAAAGAAAGATTAATTAGTAATAAAGTGATGGAAAACTGTCACCTCCAATGCCCTGGCATTATTCTATTCGAACTTTTGATTTCTAATGACATTTTCCTTATGAAATTTTGATCAAACATATTATCCTCAATTATGATATATCATGGTGTACAAGATGACTCTGTACATTGACATATGATCCCCTTAGTTCAATAATTAATAGAAATATTTACATTACATTGCATCATATCTTAGCTTTAGAGATATAATACACCATCATTGGATTGATGGTCTTCAATGTGTGTAGGGTGGAATTTATTTTGGATTATTTATCCTAATTATGTAATTTTATGTTCAACACTCACTGTCCATCACAAACTCTCCATAAAGTCTCCACCCTCCATCACCATAGCACGTCCAGATATCTCTTTTATTGTCAACACCCTTTGTCAACACATGCACATCGATACTCTACACTTTGGCATACCAATCTTCCCCTCCTCTCTTTAGCTCACTACATTCACTCATGCAGATTGGGCAAGCGATCCTTCAACTAGACACTCCATATCAGGCTACTATTCATTTCTCGGTGACTTAATCTCTCTTGGACAGTTAAGAAACAACAAACAGTGGCTCAATCCTCCACCAAGGCAGAATACCGCACACTTGCCGCTGCAACAACCAACCTTATATGGCTCTGACGTCTCCTTTCATACTTTAATCTTCCACAACTAACACTAATGGACATTCTCTTGCTACAACAACACGTCGGCAATTACCCTAGCCAACAATCCCATCTTTCACGCCAAAACAAAACACATCGAGGTCGATTTTCACTTCATCCATGATCGCATTCGCATGCAAGAAGTCGATGTATTACCCATCAATATAACAGACCAAATTGGCGACATCCTAAACTAACCGCTTTCTACGCCTAGATATCACCGCTTTCATTTCGAGCTGACTGTTTGACCCTCACCATCATCTTGCAGGGAGGTAAAAGCAGCTAGCCTCCACTAATGGCAAAAGCATAGCAAAGCCGCCTGGAAGCAACTGACAAGCGAAGCATCCATCTCCACAGCAGATCAAAGGAGAACAACAATATTGCAACAAACAAAAACAATCTCTACCATACGCATGTAAAGCAACACTACAATCCCCTATATATACTAGGGGTGTAAACGAGTTGAGTCGAGTTGAGTTTAGGCTATTATCGAGCTCAGCTCGTTAGTTGGAAAGTGAGCTCGAGTCGAGCTCGACAGGCAAGAGCTCGAACTGGAGCTCGTCTCACTGTAAACGAGCTCGAGCCAGCTTGCGAGCCATGGGCGGGAATTTTTAAATTTAGGCAGGATTTTTAAAACTTAAGCGGAATTTTAAAAACATAATCAAAATTAAAAAATATATATGAAATGTTTAACATTTAAATAAAACTTATGTGGTTTTTATTAAATTTTTCAATATTTAAATTTAATAAATAAAATAAAATTATTTTAAAAATATTGATATTTATTCGAGCCGGCTCGTGAGGCTCAGCTCAAGCTCGAACTTGAGCTTGTTTACTAAAGGAGCTCGAACTCGAGCTCGAGCTCGACTCGTTAGCTCGATAAGCTCAGCTCACGAGCCCATAAACGAGTCGAGCTCGAGCCGGCTCGACTCATTTACACCCCTAATTTATACATATACAAGGCTACAGTAATGCATGGACGAAATACATTTCACATAGAAACAGAATCATTCTATTTCTGCTTTCTTCCCTTCTTTGTCTTTCATGAATACAGCTACCTTTCCTGTTTAATGCTTATATGGATGCTATACTGTTAAAGTAAAGATTGTTTATATTTATATATAATAAAGATATTGTAAGTCAATTATTTAAATCAATATATCATAACCCTCTTTTTTTTACTTATAAATTGTCAAGATTAGATTGCATGAATCTCATGGAAGTTAGTATAGTAGTTGGGAGCTGTTAGGTAAAGGATTAAAATTAGTTGAGCTGAAGGATTATTTTAGAGTTTAAGAGATACTAAGGGGTTTGATTTGAAATAAAGTATTTCAATAAGGGGTTTTGAAAATATTAGAAATTGATAAATTTGGGTTATTTTCAAAACGCTATAATTCTTTATCACTGTTGTTGGCCGCCACCCACTGTATTCACTGCCAGCAGTCGCTGGCTGTCGCCACTACTATCATTTTTTTTGCGTTTTATAATGCATTTATTTTACTTCAAGCCAATAAAAAAGTAATCGTCTGTATTTATTTTATGTTCGTCCAATTAATTTCAAATATTTTAAATATATGACATTTCTATTATAATGTATTTTGTATTTATTTTTCAGCCAATCAAAGGAATGCATGAAAACCAATTAACTAGCAACAGCTTCATCTATTGAATACAGACAGCCCCTCAAATCGGCTGCTCAAGACTCCATAAACTCTTGCTTTCAAAGACTAGCCATAGCTACAAACACATTGACAAAAACTACTCGAAAACCCACACCTACAACCAGTGGCAGGGGCGGAACCAGCCCTAATTTTCAGGGGGGGCAAACTTATAAGACATATATGTCGGGGGTCCAAGGGGGCAGTGTCCCCTGGCGGGGTTCAACCTGTTGGGGGCAATTATCTAAAGACCATAGTATTTTAAAATTTTTAGGGGGGGCAATTGCCTGAAAACCCTTGTAATAAAGACTAAAAAATGAATAAAAAGGGGTAAATTACCTAAAAAACCATATAAAAAAAATTTAAAAAAAATTGCCCCCCCTGGAACCCATTGGGTTCCGCCCCTGACCAGTGGTAGAAGTTGACGCTGATATAATCAAATCACAAATTCACAATGCAAACCAAATCTATATTTCTTATTATATATGATATGTTGGAAGAACATTAAGGAGCACACATATTCCCTAAAATGGACCTCCGAGCTGGGTATTACGAAAGATAAATGATGTAACAGTCAAAACTCTTAATCATTTAGACATTTTTCTTTTTGGCTTGAAAGTTTTACGGCGTCCCTCACTTATGTAATTGACATCCTCGTCAATTTCCTTAACCCCAAATTGTCCACCAGACGGATAAATTTCTAAAGGTAGAGATCCTATCTTCCAACTGATGTATATGGATATATTGCTCTGATATCACTCTACTACGTCTAAGGAAAGAAACAATCAAATGTGCAGCCCACCTTCAAAAACATTGTAAAAGACATGAAAGTCATTATGAGCTCACTGTCATGCCTTCCAGCCTCAGGCATAAGCATTAGTTCAGCTCTCAATCAAGAACACAATCTGATCGCCTCCTTTAGTAAGAAGCTAAAACCTCACATGCAACGAACTTCCATATCTCAGAGAAATGTCCAAATGGGGTCAATAGACGTTGCAGTTCACCAGCTGAACGGATCCATGGAGCAGCTGCGAGTTTATGTCACAACCCATACAAACTCCTGAAAAGCAGCATTTCCACATTAAGCTGATGGAGAGATTATTTTGTGCGGACATCAGATAGAGAGAACCGTCCAGTTTTTCTTTCTGTCTACGGTTGTGTTTTTACTGCAGTAAAGAGAAAATTGGACAGTTTTCTCCGTCCGGTGTCCGTACACAATAAAAAGTCTAAGCATATGGGCTATGACTTCACTATCGAATACTAACCAAGAAGCTCTGATCAAAGTCATTGATGCCTTCTCATGCGTTTATGCGCTTTAAATATTTCATGTCTTACTATTTTTTCATAACTATCTAGCCATATCTCCAACCACTTTCACAGGTTGCAGCCTGAAACAGACAGTCCCCTAGTTAATTGAGTTACAAAAGTAAAATACCTGTAAAAGACCCTTCATTCCAAGTTTGTGTTGGACTAACCTCTTCTGATTTGCACTAGGAGCTTCTCCAACAATATTATAATGGATTGGATCCGTAGGAGGCCATGGAGGCATTCGCAAGACCCTGCATCAGCTCTGCTAACAACTTCATTGGTCCAAAATGGAAACAAATGTGTACAAGTTTGTGCAAACTTTTCCAACTTGCTAAGCTACAAAATACCACCAGCGGGCGTATTATAGCTCCCTCCAATACCATGGGTCGCCTGGGAAGATTTATGAATGGAAATCATCATCTGTGAACTGACAGTAGGGGCAAAACTACAATCACGGTGGCCGGCGGCAACCTCACGAATTATGCTCCCTTCATGGCCATACATCCCAAATTTCAACCCCACATGTTACTGCAGCTTGTCTCCTCTCCAAGCCTTGTATTGTCTGCTGTCACCTACTATTATAGAACCATGTACAGGGCATACCAAGCTAGAGTTAGAACAACAATGGTTGTAACAATGGGATGATGTCATTCTGCAACGCATGAAGCACTATGTCTAACATAACAAGAAATACAAGAAAAAATCAATTATAACCACCAAGGGATGCAACACTTTAGAAAAACAAGAAAGAAAAGTGTTCAGTCTGTCTCACAGCTGCACAGCGTCAGTTTGGGTCATTGTGGTGCTCAATACTCTGTCTGTTGATGTTACGGCGCTCAAACTCAGTGTCGCGGCTTTGAATCCATAGCATTGTGGCGCTCTGCTCTCCATCGTTCAATGCTGGGGCACTCGGGTACATAACATCGGGGCATCGCATTGAAAAAAAATGGCTCACGTGTAAACCCCCAGCAAGAATGACAAACTTGAGATATGAGGCAACATAACAACTCTATTGATGAACACAATCAAATTCAACACATAATAGGTTGGCTGAACTGTCTAATCGAGAACAAGTTTTACAAGCCCGTAAGCTGTTGCAAGCCACCAATCGATCATTCAATGCCTCATAAAATGGCAAAATTTACCAGAAAAAGAGGCAACTTGGGTGTATGAGAACAACGTGCCTCAAGTCTATCCTAACCTTGACCTTGAGAACAAAATTCTGCCAACCAATGAGGGAACAATTACGAACCCAAAACGATGAAAGTGGCTCAGCTCAAACTACATGAAAGGTGATAGTTTATGTGGGAATCTAATTGTGTAGGTCAATCAAATGGTACTTTATCTCAAACCTAAATTCAGTCTGTCGTGTCGAAGAATAGAAAGGAACCTACTTACATAACACTCCAAACTATCTCATTTTGCATATTATACATCTAAAATATATTATTTAGATAATATAATACTATGTTATCTTCTTAACAAACCCCTCTAACTAAGTGGAAGTCACAATGGGTCGTTTGATAGGATATTGTCAAAGAAGAAATAGAGATGGGGTAGTCATGACAGGATCTTGTTGGAACTAAAGAAGAGATGAGGATTTGGCCGAGGGATATTGATGGTGAAGGGAATCCATAGGATTGGCGACTTGTGAAGGATGATGATGTGAGAAAGTCGTAGCGGGATCTAGATAAGGAAGAGAATCCATGTGATCGATGGAATGTCAAGGAGAAAAGAAGAGATGAAAGAAATGGCGATCACCAGCGGTGAAAGTGCAAGGAGACTGATGATGTGTGAAAGATGAGGATTTGAGCAATGGATTGTAACGAAGAAGATGAGAAGGGTTTTATTTTTAATTTTATTTCAGGTTTTAACTATTATATGAGTAAATAGTACATTTTAATTGTTATATATGTAAGTGGACATGCCTACGCATCTTAGTAGGTAAGCTTTTCAAACTAAATTCTTCTGCTTTTAACATAAAAGTTGAACTGAATTAGCAAAATGCTGGTATCAAAATTTAATTAAGCAGCAAGCTACCGATTTACTTGGTAAACAAGAGGTATATAGTACATTCTACGAATGAAACCTTCTAAGGATAACCGGGTGGTTCAACTCATTATATTTCCAAAAAAAAATTGCATGACCATCTAAAGCATAAATATATCAAACTAATGAAGTAGTATTAAATCACTCTGCACCTCTGAAAATTTTTGTTTGCTGCTATTTCAAGGAAGGGAAAAATCATTCTAATCAATGAGTAAAAAATGATTCTAACAGAAAGAAAAAGAGAAAAATGATTCAATGCAAAAAAATGCAGTCACATAACTCCATCGATAGTGGATGTCATGCACTTTTGCGAGAGAGAAGTAGAGATTTCAGAGTATTGCTGCTCATAGATGATCTATGTTGTGGGGAGTAAAATCATGCAACGAAATAAATAAGAAATAGAAAATGCAACGGAAAAAAAAAAAGAGCACTAGGATTTAGCGTAGAAAAACCTGAAACCTCAAGAAAAAAACATGGATTCACACATCCACAGAGAAATCTACTATGAAAATTGGAAGAAATAACACAGATCTATCTTCTCTCTCTTTTTCTCCTTGTTTCTCTTCTTGCTAGCACCGTTCTTACATAAGACAAAACAAGAGATACACAACAACCAAGAGATACACGCAACCCTTAATGAAAAATGAGAAAAAATTGCTTTGTCTGCCTCGTAGCACTATGACGCTAAGTTGGAACGTCACGGTGCTCAATTCTCTATCTCCTATTTGTATGACAGCGCTGCAAAGCCAACATCTGGAACGCCACATCGCTCTGCTATCTATCTTCTTACACCAAATTATGCAGTGCTGAGGCACTTGGCTACAAAGTGCACTGGTACTGTATGGGAAAAAAAAAAATTTTGGGTGTAATGCACTCGAACCGAAGTAGGGGAAGAACCCCCTATAACCTCCCAGCGAGTCTAACATACTGAATTGAGATCTGAGGCAGCTGTACAATCAGATTAATTGACATAATCAGATTATACACAAAACTAACAATCTAAGGAAAACATACACAATATCAATGATTTGTTACATTTCTTAAATAGGCTATATGTCATTCTATGTTCTAGTCCAATTTTTTGAAAAAACTTTTAATAATGTATACAATAAAGAAGCTATGTCATCCAAGCATTTGCAATATTAAATTAGGTTTTGGCCTTTTGAGAGGAATGTGTGTGTGTGTGTGTGTGTGTGAGAGAGAGAGAGAGAGAGAGAGAGAGAGAGAGAGAGAGAG
>NW_021319862.1:677343-727064 GCF_001605985.2 Dendrobium catenatum | reverse complement strand
TCTCCGTCCGGTGTCCGTACACAATAAAAAGTCTAAGCATATGGGCTATGACTTCACTATCGAATACTAACCAAGAAGCTCTGATCAAAGTCATTGATGCCTTCTCATGCGTTTATGCGCTTTAAATATTTCATGTCTTACTATTTTTTCATAACTATCTAGCCATATCTCCAACCACTTTCACAGGTTGCAGCCTGAAACAGACAGTCCCCTAGTTAATTGAGTTACAAAAGTAAAATACCTGTAAAAGACCCTTCATTCCAAGTTTGTGTTGGACTAACCTCTTCTGATTTGCACTAGGAGCTTCTCCAACAATATTATAATGGATTGGATCCGTAGGAGGCCATGGAGGCATTCGCAAGACCCTGCATCAGCTCTGCTAACAACTTCATTGGTCCAAAATGGAAACAAATGTGTACAAGTTTGTGCAAACTTTTCCAACTTGCTAAGCTACAAAATACCACCAGCGGGCGTATTATAGCTCCCTCCAATACCATGGGTCGCCTGGGAAGATTTATGAATGGAAATCATCATCTGTGCACTGACAGTAGGGGCAAAACTACAATCACGGTGGCCGGCGGCAACCTCACGAATTATGCTCCCTTCATGGCCATGCATCCTCAAATTTCAACCCCACATGTCACTGCAGCTTGTCTCCGCTCCAAGCCTTGTATTGTTTGCTGTCACCTACTATTATAGAACCATGTATAGGGCATACCAAGCTAGAGTTAGAACAGCAATGGTTGTAACAATGGGATGATGTCATTCTGCAATGCATGAAGCACTATGTCTAACATAACAAGAAATACAAGAAAAAGCCAATTATAACCACCAAGGGATGCAACACTTTAGAAAAATAAGAAAGAAAAGTGTTCAGTCTGTCTCACAGCGGTGCGGCGCCAGTTTGGGTCATTATGGTGCTCAATACTCTATCTAATGATGTTACGGCGCTCAAACTCACAGTGTTGCGGCACTCAAACTCAGTGCTGTAGCGTTGAATCCATAGCGATGTGGCGCTCTGCTCTCCATCGTTCAACGCTGGGGCGCTAAGGAACACAACGGCGGGGCGCTCAGGTACATAGCATCGGGGCATCATATTGAAAAAAAAAAAAAAAACATGGATCAAGTGTAAACCCCCAGCAAGAATAACAAACTTGAGATCTGAGGCAACAGAACAACTTGATTGATGAACACAATCAAATTCCACACATAATAGGTTGGCTGAACTGTCTAATCCAGAACAAGTTTTACAAGCTCGTAGGCTGTTGCAAGCCACCAATCGATCATTCAATGCATCATAAAATGGCAAAATTTACCAGAAAAAGAGGCAACTTGGGTGTATGAGACCAATGTGCCTCAACTCTATCCTAACCTTCACCTTGAGAACAAAATTCTGCCAACCGATGAGGGAACAATTACGAACCCAAAAGGATGAAAGGTGGCTCGGCTCAAACTACATGGAAGGTGATAGTTTAGGTGGAATCTAATTGTGTTGATCAATCAAGTTGTACTGCTATTTTAGACCTTAATTCAGTCTGTTGTGCTCAATGGGGGGTTGCAGGGGGTCCTCCCCTTGCTTGAGTTTGGGTGCTTTGCACCCGAAATTTTTTTTTTTTGTATAGCGCTTCGATGGCTATGTACCCGAGCACCCTAGTGCTACATAGTTAGGTGGGAAAATATAGAGAAGTGGAGTGCTACGGTGCTACAAACCTCGGCTCTGTAGTGCATATTGAAATTAAAGAGTGGGAGCACCGCAAAGCTACAACTTAGCAATGCAACACTGAGGCTAGCTGGACAATTTACTTTATTATTTTTTGTTAAAGGTAGTGTCCTTCGGTGGTTTTTGTTGTATCTCTTTTGTATGTTCTAGTGTGAGAACCATACAAGGGTGAAGAGAAGCAAGGAGAGAGAAAGAGAGAGAAAAGAACAAAGATCCATACTAATTCTCCCATTTTTTCATAGTGGACTTTTTTGTGTGGTGTGGCTTCTTAGGTGTGCTCCGAAATGGCATAGAGAATACTTGATGGAAGTAGGTTAATGTGGGTGAGAAAATGGCGTTCATGTTAGACTACATGTGCAAACTACTCATTATTGGATCACTGACACAGGCGGCTCACTGTTCAACCCGTTCTTCTCATGCTCAGGCGGATCTCTGCTCCACTTGTTTTACTTATGTTATTCCTCTACTCTTCTCAGTCTGTCCACCAACAGACTCTAAATTCCTAACTAACTGTCGCTAAGCGTCTTTTATATATCTCCTTGTAGTTCTCGGTAACACATGCAGAGCTGAGTAATAGAAGCTACAGTGCTTTCAGCCATTTTCTTCTTCTTCTGGTTTTTCGTTTTCTTCTTTACTGCAGGGCTTAGCTTCTCATGGTATCAGAGCCGTGAGCATCACTGCATTCATTTCAATGGGAGAACAAGTTTCCTCTGCATCGACTCCATCTCCTGTTCCAACACAGGAAATTTCTTCGTTATCGGCAGCAATGGCGAAAATTATCATTCCGTCACCGTTGAAATTTCTTATGAATAATCTGAAACTGCAGGTTCTTATATTGATGTAGAAGATATTATACATCATATTCTCAATGGATTACCGCAGTCCTACAGTGCATTTAAGACCTCTATAAGAACAAATCTGCAACCTATCAGTTTAGATACACTTTATTCATTATTGTGTAGTGAAGAAGTGAATCTTCAAAATGAAGCTCATAACAGTTCCTTGCAACAGACGGAAAATATTGCACTCTATTCCACTCGTGGCTCAGTTCGTGGGCGTGGTGCTTCAGGAAGATCAAATCGTGGCCGAGGAAATTTTTCTCGTCAGCAGTTTCAGTCTGGAAATAGACCACCATCGCCTTCTACAATGCCATCGTCGCCTTCTACAATGCCTGTTACAGTTGCAACGCCTAGCACTCGACCTGTTTGTCAAATTTGTGGAAAAACAGGACATACTGCTGTAACCTGCTGGCATAGATGTAATCTGCAATACTCACCTGCACCCCGAGCTCTACTTACTCAAACCCAACCACCTACATCACATACCGAGTGGATACTTGATTCAGGTGCTTCAACTCATTTAACGCCTGATATTAGCAATCTTTCCCAGTCCACTCCTTACCACGGCAGTGACTTTGTTTCCATTGCGAATGGAACTCAACTACCTATACATCAAAGCGGACAGGGCATTCTACCACTTCCAGACAGCAATCGTAAGCTTCTTCTTCGTCGCTTATTACATGTCCCTTCTTTGTCTCACAATTTGCTTTCCATTCACAAATTAACATCAGACAATTCCTGTTCAATTTCATTTGATGCTAATGGCTTTGTGATAAAGGATCTCCTGGACAATCAAGTTCTTCTTCATGGTCGATGCCGTGACGGAATCTATCCTGTTTCAACATCTTCATCAACATCCTTTTCCGGTCATCAAGCACTTCTTGTCTCTGCATCTACATGGCATGCTCGTTTAGGACAC
This sequence comes from Dendrobium catenatum, assembly GCF_001605985.2. Lineage (NCBI taxonomy): Eukaryota > Viridiplantae > Streptophyta > Magnoliopsida > Asparagales > Orchidaceae > Dendrobium > Dendrobium catenatum. The sequence continues at coordinate 723,586 of NW_021319862.1, read as the reverse complement.
CCAAATCCACAAGTCTTGCGTCTTTTAGCTAAAACTGATTCGTCTTTATGTATTCCCTCTTCTTCCTTTGTTTGCACTCATTGTAATGTGAGCAAAAGCCACAAGTTATCTTTTGATTATGTAATGCACAAGTCTATTCTACCTTTTGAATTAGTACATTCCGATGTATGGGGTCCGGCTCCTGTACCTTCTCTAAATGGTTATCGTTACTTTGTGATTTTTATTGATGATTGCACAAGATATTGTTGGCTTTTCCTCATGTGTTCCAAAGATGAAACTTTGTCTAAACTACAAGAATTCAATAAACTTGTTCAAACTCACTTCAATGCTCGAATAAAATGTTTTAGATCAGATGGAGGTGGCGAGTTCACGGGACATCTGTTTAAAAAGTTTTTACTCGAACAAGGCATTGATCATCAGCTTAGTTGTCCATATACACCTGAACAAAATGGTCTCTCTGAGCGTAAGCATCGTCATCTCCTAGAGACGACTCGTACCTTGTTACATACTGCAAGTTTGCCATATCAATTTTGGGCTGAAGCTTTGCAAACTTTAAATTACACGATCAACAGACTTCCATCCAAATCTATTGATCTTAAAATTCCTTATGAACAGCTATATCATCGCTATCCAGACTACAAACACTTTTGAGTGTTTGGATGTTTGTGTTTTCCGTGGCTTAAACCTCTCTCCCCTAGTAAACTTCATCCTCGATCTAGTGAATGTCTGTTCCTTGGTTATTCTACATCTCATAAGGGATATCGATGCTTCAATCTAAATTCAAGAAAATTACATATCTCATGGCATGTTGTATTTCATGAAGAAATATTTCCTTATTCTTCTCTGTCTCAGCAACAGCAATCTTCAACGATTAATACCTCCACTTCACCTTTTCTGTTAATGCCCACCTCACTACTCAAGTCACCCACTATAGTACCGTCATCACATATAACTTCTGTTCCGTCTTCATCTCCTTCTCCTTCAAATTCTACTTCCAATTCTCTTCAATCTCCCACTCACGTTATTCATTCTCCACCAAATGATTTTGTGTCACAGCCTACCACTATCCATTCAACTCACCCAATGCAAACCAGATTTCGTTCTGGCATTTCAAAACCAAAACAGATATTCGATTTATCTATTACAGCTTCTAAACAAACCATACCCTCTACTTATCACCAAGCCATCCAATCTCCCTCTTGGTTTGATGCCATGACTGCCGAATTTAGAGCTCTACAACATCAAAAGACTTGGTCCTTAGTTGTTCCTCCACCAAATGCTGTCATTCTTGGTTCACGGTGGATCTATAAACTAAAGCTGAAACCAATGGGTGAGATAGACAGATACAAGGCACGTCTTGTGGCTCAAGGATTCAAACAACAATATGGCATAAATTTCAAAGAGACCTTCAATCCAGTTGCCAAAATGCCTACAATATGAGTGTTGCTTAACATTGCATTAGTTTAAGATTGGTCCATTATGCAGCTTGACATTTCGAATGCTTTCTTACATGGAGATCTCACCGAAGACATTTACATGAAACAACCTCCTGGATTTGTTGATACTCAGTTTCCCAACCATGTTTGTAAGCTTCACAAGGCCATTTATGGTCTCAAACAAGCACCTCGGCAGTGGTATACAAAGCTTACAAACTTTCTTCTTGACTTCGATTTTCATCTCAGGAAATCAGATCCAGCTTTTTTCATTTACTCTGCAGCCAGCATATAGCTTTATTTGCTTATCTATGTTGATGATTTTCTCTTAATGGGCAACAATACTGAGTTACTTCAGCAACTTCTACACAAATTGAAGACTGTTTTCTCTTTAAAACAGTTGGGTAACATTTCTACTTTCCTTGGCATTCAATTCTCTAAAACTGCTGATGGCTATTTTTTGCATCAAACACACTATCTCAAAGAGATACTTCATCAATCGGGCTTTACAGATTGTAAATCTGCTCCGACCCCCATTACCATTCGTTCAAATGCGCCGCAACTTACAGACTCACCGTTTCATGATCCCACTTTATTTCGCAAATTGGTTGGATCCTTACAATACTTAACCATCACTCGACCCGATATTGCCTTTACAGTTAATCATTCTTGTCAACGAATGCATTCTCCGACCATTAAAGATTTTCAGGCTCTCAAACGCATACTCAGATATCTGCAAGGTACTTCTACATATGGTCTTCCAGTCGTTCGTGGTTTACTCTCTCTTTCTACCTATGTAGATGCTGATTGGGCTGCTGATCAACATGATCAGAAATCTGTAACTTGTTTCTGTACCTTTCTCGGTCCAAATTTGATCTCTTGGTGTGTTAAGAAACAACCAACGGTTGCAAAATCATCAACGGAAGCTGAATATCGTGCATTAGCCTCGGCCACTTCTGATGTGATTTGGCTTCGTCGTCTTCTTGGAGAATTGAATGCCCCTCAAACTACAGCTACAAGGATCTTCTGTGACAATACATCAGCCATGGCATTGGCACATAATCCCATTTTTCATGCTAGAACCAAACATATTGAGATTGATCATCATTTTATCAATCAACACATTCAGTCCAATGCCATCCAGCTTCTTCACATTTCTTCAGCTGAGCAACCCGCGGATCTCCTCACTAAGCCACTGCCTATTACAAGGTTTCATGACCTCTGTTCCAAATTAACAATCCGATCTCAGGATTGTTCCTTTGAGGGGGGATGTTAGACTACATGTGCAAACTACTCATTATTGGACCACTGACACAGGCGGCTCACTGTTCAACCCCTTCTTCTCATACTCAGGCGGATCTCTGCTCCACTTGTTTTACTTATGTTATTCCTCTGCTCTTCTCAGTCTGTCCACCAACAGACTCTGAATTCCTAACTAACTGTCGCTAAGCGTCTTTTATATATCTCCTTGTAGTTCTCGGTAACACAGAGCTGAGTAATAGAAGCTACAGTGCTTTCAACCATTTTCTTCTTCTTCTGGTTTTTCGTTTTCTTCTTTACTGCAGGGCTTAGCTTCTCAGTTCATACACAGTTGTCCTATAGTTGGGGACGGGTTATTATAATGAGGGAACTTGTCTTATTTTTGTTTGTTGTTTGATAAGGGTACTAAAAGGGATTACAACACTTGCCTAATAGCAATGACTATACAGTTGAGAATATATGGGTTGTAATGCGAAAATAGTGAATTAATGAAAGAAATATACCTTCTTTCTATTTTTCTTCTTCATCATATTGAAACCTCTCTTCTTACTCACAAACCTTTCTCTCTGCTCTATTTCAATGCTGGAATTCTTCTTTGTGATCTTCAGTGTTGGAACTTCTATCTGATTCAAAGAATAAAATAATGATAATGAATAAGAGAGATCGAATTTACAAGAACTAGCAACTTGGGAATAACGAATCAACAGAAGAACAATACCAATAGCCATGGAAATTGAGTGCATCATAAGATACGAGATTATTCACTGGAAGGATAAATTTTATGATAGGAGTAGACTGATTATGTTGGGGATTAATCAAAGGGAGTAAAGAAGACAGTGCAAAGAGGTGAAACCTTTTGTCTAAATACATAAATTTGCGAGTTAAAATCCAAGATCATATCATTTGACTACTTAAATCATGAATCATACATCTTTGTTAAAAATTATAATTTTTAACAACTTTGCATTGAGAATGGAAAGGAATCAACTTACATATTATACATCTAAATTATATTATTTACATAATATAATACTATGTTATCTTCTTAACAAACCCCTCTAACTAAGTGGAAGTCAAAATGGGTCATTTGATAGGATCTTGTCAAAGATGAAATAAAGATGGAGTAGTCATTATAGGATCTTGTTGGAACTAAAGAAGAGACTAAGATGTGGCAAAGGGATATTGATGGTGAAGGGAATCCATAGAATTAGCGACTTGTGAAGGAAGGTGATGTGAGAAAGTCATGTTGGGATCTAGATATGGAAGAGAAGAGAAAAGAAGAGGTGAAAGAAATGGCATTCAGATCTAGTGGCGAAAGTGCAAGGAGACTGATGACCGTGTGAAAGATGAGGATTTTAGCAATGGATTGTAACAAAGAGGATGAGAAAGGTGTTATTTTTAATGTTATTTAAGGTTTTACATATTATATGAGTAAATAGTACATTTTAATTGTTAAATATGTAAGTGGACATGCCTACACATCTTAGTAGTTAAACTTTGCAAACCAAATTCTTCTGCTCTTAACACAAAAGTTGAACTTAATTAGCAAAATGCTGATATCAACTCATTATATTTCCAAAAAAAAAAAATTGCATTATCATCTAAAGCATAAAAATATCAAACAAATGAAATGGTATTAAATCAGTATGCACCTCCAAAACTGTTTTTTACTGCTATTTAAAGGAAGGGAAAAATCATTCTAATCAATGAGTAAAAAATTATTCTGACAAAAAGAAAAAGTGAAAAATGATTCAATGCAAAAAAATGCAGTCACATAAATCCATCGTTAGTGGCTGTCATGCACTTATGCAAGAGAAGAGTAGAGATTTCAGAGTATTGCTGCTCATAGATGATCTATGTTGGGGGGTGTAAAACAACGTAGAGAAACAAACAATAAATAGAAAAGGTAACGAAAAAAAAAACATCAAGATTTAACATAGAAAAATCTGAAACCTCAAGAAAAACCACTGAGTCACACCCCACCAAGAAATCCATTGTGAAAATTGGGAAAAATAGCATAGATCTCTCTTCTCTCTCTCCTTGTTTCTTTTCTCGCTAGCACCGTTCTTACATAAGACAATAAGAAATACGCAACAACCACCAAAGGACGCAACCCTTAATGAAAAACGAGAAAAAAAAATACTTTGTCTACCTCATAGCACTACGCCAAGTTGGAGCGCCACAGTTCTTAATTCTCTATCTCCTATTTGTATGGCAGCACTACAGAGCCAAGGTTTGGAGCGCCGCAGCGCTCTGATCTATGTCTTCTTCCACCAAACTATGGAATGTCTTGCACAAAGCGCACCGGCGTTGTATGGAAAAAAAAAACATTTTTTGGGTGTAATGCACTCAAACTCAAGTAGGGGAAGAACCCCCTATAGCCTCTCAGTGAGCTTGATAGACTGAATTGAGATCTAAGGCATTAGTACAACCAAATTGATCGACACAATCAGATTCTACACAAAACTAAAAATCTAAGCAAACAGACACAATATCAATGATTTGTTACATTTCTTAAATAGGCTATATGTCATTATATCTTCTAGTCCAATTTTTGAAAAAACTTTTAATAATGTATACAATAAAGAAGCTATGTCATCCAAGCATTTGCAATATTAAATTAGGTTTTGGCCTTTTGAGAGGAATGTGTGTGTGTGTGTGTGAGAGAGAGAGAGAGAGAGAGAGAGAGAGAGAGAGAGAGAGAGAGAGAGCTAGTTGTGGCAAAATTTTAAAATGAAACAAGTGATATATCCCATTTCATTTAAGAAAATAACTTAACAAATGAGAAACAAGCCCATTGGCCCCATGGGTTGGGTGAATGGTGTGAGAGGGGGACTTAGCTGCTATGTTAGCATTCCCTGCCAATGTGGCACCTCCAACACTATTTTAAACTTTATTTTAATTCTCATGGCTATTTGTTTGGCCTTTAGTTCAGTGTTGAACTCATGATTCGGCTTATAACACATTAATGATTGTTGATTAAGAAATGAAATAAGCTTAAATATTTTTTAAAATGTTTGATAATTAAATAAATAAGTTTGAACAACTCGTGAACAAGCTCAATAAGAAATTCAATATGAAGCTTGTTAATAAGCTTGATTCATGTTTAATACAGAGCTCGTGAATAAACTCGTTAAGAAACTCAATTAATGTTCAATATAGAGCTTGATTAGCAATTGTTATGAGAATGACGAACAATATAATATGAATGTTTTATATTTATTATAATTTAATAATATAATAATTATTAATTAAGGATTTTTTAAACTAATAAAATATTATAGCATCTATTAACTAGATATACTTGTTCATGTTCGCTAGATTGTTTATTTTGAGTCTTCATTAAGAAGCTCGTTTATTAAAAGTATTATTTTTGTGTTTGACAAGTTATTTGTTTTTAAGCTCGAAAATGTTCGATAAGTTTAAGAAAGCTCGCAAGATCAGTTCATTGAGAGGATTGATCAGGCTCGATATAATATATCGTTCGTTACTAGGCTCGATAATGCTAGTTTATTAAGTAATAAATATCTCTAAGGCAAAGCTCGTTAATGCCTCGATAAGGCTTGTTTATTAATTTGTAGAAACAGATTGTTTAATGGTCAATAAGCATGATATGAACTGAATATAAGTCGAACACAAACTAAACTTGAACATCTACCATTTTAAATGAATACGAATCAAGTTTAAACACAAACATAGAAGCTCAAATTGAGCTCGAACTAAGCTCAAACAAGCTGATAATAATTGAGCTAAAAAATGACAAGCACATATTCAACTCAATTCGATTATCTGCCATCTCTAGTCCACCCCCACTCAAATTAGAGGCTAACTCTACTTTTTGTGACATTTAGGCTAATTAAGATAAACTCTCGCACATAAAATATATGCAAGACTCAAATCCGATACCTCTTCATCGGTAACCAAAGCTTCCAACGAACAAATCAAGATGAGCTACATGAAAGAATGGTTGTTGGAAGAAATATAAATTTATCCCAGGACTTGCTCAAGGTTCTGATCTACCAAGAAGATGCTCAATGGGACCTCAATGGCTTGAATTGTGGCAAGAAAAGGTGGCTGAATGGCCTCTCAAAGAGAAAATTGCAGCAACAAGGGAAGAAAATGGGGGAAGTGAGCTCTGGTTTGGGATACTATTATATTTGAGGTTTCTAATGAATTTTCCTACATATTTTCTGCTGAAAAATCCGTCACTTGAATCTACATGAAATCATCCAGAATTTTTAATGAGAATTTCATCGAAAAATGCACCAAATTTTCCACCAGTGCTGCTACTAAAAATCTATTGTTTTTCTGTAATGCTTGTTGTTTCTCTGTAATTCTACACCTTCATGCTCATATCATCATCTTGTTGTTGTTGCTGGAAACAAATTTCATGAAACATGAGGCTCTAATGCTTCATTTGAGATAACTTTCTTATTGCTTCTTAAAACATCTTTTGTACTGAAAAACTGTTTTAAGCAGCAGTAAGAAAGCCGTCCCATAAAACCTAAGTGAACAAGTCTATTCGATGAGCAATTCATATTCGTTCATACAATGCTTGTGTATATTATTTTATTAAAGTAATCGATCATGTTCGAATAAATTTTAAAAGCTCGTCATATAAATCAACAAATTTGTACACAGTCTCACATGTTTATTTATGTTCATGAACATTCTTGTTTGTTGTTCAAAATGCTATACACAATACATTGGTCCTTGGTTACTCAATCTATATTACTCTATCAATTTTTATATAATTATATGCTTTAGAAAGTATGCATATTATTAATTATAGGTGTGTATGTTTGTGTATATACATCAAATAAATAATTAAATAAATAGATTTATACATTTTGATATATCATAAAAAATTATCTTGATCGGCATGAATCTCGAGTCAAATTTGAGTTGAAAACTTGAAATTAAATATGGGGCCATCCAAACTCCGATTTTAGCAAACTTATAGTCAAACTGAATGTCTCGAAAAGACGAACCCAACGTCACTAAATTCAACTCAATATGAGCCCAAATGGGTCCAAATTGAGGATCCGAATAACATTTAGAAGGTTCAAACAATTAATTGGATGACTAATAATATTCAAATATGACATGCTTATAGTCGAATCGAGTGGCTTGACGAGATGAATCTAACAACCCCAAGATCGCCAAATTTTGACATCATTAAGGCACTCAAATACTCAATAAATGGTCCATGATCAAGAAAATTGATGTCGGCCATCCATTCGAACCAATCCCAACACGCCCTTGATCTTCTCCCAATTTACTAGCCATGTCATTCCCACCAAGCTCCTCCTTGATTGTCGCCCGACCACCAACCGTCTTCAGATTTTGGCCGGACTACAACATGGCCACCAACTGTCGCCGGACTTATGTTCTGCCACTATTGTCATCAAATTTCCTCCCACCGACTACAATCTCTCTGACCATCATCTTCAAAATATGGTCCTTCTAATGACCATCACCCAATTATGATATTTCTTACCTCCATCACCCAAATATGATTCTTCCTACCACAGTCGTCTAATTATGGTCTTTTCGACCACCAATAACTTACTATGGCCTTTCTGATTTCCATCGCCCACCAATTATAGTCTTTCCGACTACCATCCATCAACTACGGCATTTTCGGCCACCGTCACTCGATTATGATCTTTCCAACCTCCGTTGCCCACCAATCACTGTCCTTCCAACCAGTGCCACCCGGCTACGATCTTTTCGACCTCTGTTGCTCGTCAACTATGGTCATTCCAACCACCATCACTTGACTATGATCTTTCCGACCTATGTCGCTTGCAAACTACTGTCCTTATGACCATCGTCGCTCGACTATTATTTTTCTAATCTCCTTCCAACCACCATCACTTGACTATAGTATTTCTGATTCATGTCACCCACGAATTACAGTCCTTCCGACCACTATCGCCAGACTACAGTATTTCCGACCTCCATCACCGAACTACTATCTTCCAACCACCATCGTCCAACTATGATCCTTCCAACCTACAATGCTCGTCAACTATGATCCTTCAAACCAAACAAACACGCCAATATTGATTTATTCCAAATCAACCATGTAATGCACTCTATATGATGCATATTTGTTACGTCGAGTGAAGGCCTTCCCCCCAAGGATGGGCCTCATTTGTTATCAACTGCAAACATTAGTGGATTCATTCAAACTGGAATAGACCCAATGAAATTTTTCCCCTTTTTAGGGGTTTTCACGTAAAAATTCATGTCCCTTATGAGTGCTACACACATATCTTTCATTTGTTTGTGTGTTGGATCTTTGTATAAAATTAAGACGCTAAGATTTATATTTCTCTATCGCTGCGAAAATTTTAGGATGCAACACATTTCTATCAATATTTAAACATCATTGAATAACTTAAATAACTTAATTAATTATGATAATTTTATCAAAATATAATTATGTCTTATAATAAATATTTAAATTATTAGTATCGAATATATAATTAATCATATTTAGGCTTCATTTGGAACGACTTTCTTACTGTTTTCTAAAGTAACTTTGCAGTATTAAAATTTTTAGTTCAAAAAAATTTTGTTCTAAAAGTTGATTTAAAAAACATTAAGAAAGATGTCCCAAACAAAGCCTTAATTTAGACTATACTCAATAAAAAACTAATAAACAAATTTGAACTTGATTTTAAAATATAAGTCATATTCATGCTCAGCTCTAACTTAAAAAAAAATACAATAAATTTAAGTGAAAAAATTCTCAACTCAATTTTATTCATTTAACACCCTATTTAAACAATTATTTATGTCAGCTACTCAACATGAAGATAAAAACATCACATGTAATAGTTTCTAAAATAAAATATTTAGTACTTAAGTCCAAAGTAATCATAATATTTGTTTTATGTTAAGATAATCGCTTTCCACTTTACCCTCACGTAGTTAACAGAAACAGATTACTTTACTAAAAATATCAATTGTGTAGAAAAACTATGCGATATTAACACATTTTAGCACTAATGGATGGATCAGAAGAGCGTGTCTAGGGTTCTATCCACTTCGTTTTGCACTTGCCGCCGCCGCCCCCGCTCAAAAACGGAACTTCTCTCTCTATGCCAGTAAAGCTTATTCAGTTTCTGCCGACAGGTTCGATGGCGTTGATCCCGCCTGAAATTTGTTATTTTTAACACTGAAACAACCGCTTAGAGCTTCGTCGATCCCAGTATCATCTCATTTTCATCCCGATGGCTACTGCAAACTCCTTTGATATACTCGGAGATAGCGAAAATGACGATCTTTCTCTGCTGATCGCCGCCCAGCAGAAGAAGCTCACAGCACCTTCTCAGGCGGCGCCTACTCCGGCTGCGGCGAAGCTCCCTTCAAAGCCGGTTCCTCCCGCACAGGCCGGTGTGTATTATCTCTTCGCACTTAAAATCTTCTTTTTTTGTTCTGATTTTGGGTTTTTTTACTCTGGTCTTGCAGTAAGGGAGTCACGGAGTAACGCGGCGCCTATACGCGAAGGAACTGGTCGAGGTGGGTCTGGGCGTGGTCGGGGTGGAAGAGGAGCTGGGATTGGTCAAAATAGGGACTTTGAAAACGGGAATCATAGCAGATATGGTGGTGGTCGCGGTGGCTTCGCACCTGAAAATGGTGACGCTGGTAATCCTTCAGAAAGAGAACGAGAAAGCTCTGGTCAACACCGGGGATCTTTCCGTGGCGGCCGGCGTGGTGGGTATGGGAGCGGGACTGGGGAGGGCGGATTTGATCCTGAGCGTCCTCAAAGAAGAGTTTATGAGCGTCGGAGTGGAACTGGGATTGGGTATGAGATGAAAAGAGAGGGTGCCGGGCGTGGTAACTGGGGTACAGTCACTGATGAAGTTCATGCACAGTTAAGTTACCGTTGCTCTTTCTGTCTTTTATAATTGATATTTGGTTTTGTTTGATGGTTTGTGAACTTGTTTGGTAATATGTAATGGTTTTCTGACTCTTGATGATGTGTGATTTGGTAGGGAGACTGAGGATGGAGTTACTCTTGATGTAAAGGTTGCTACTCCTGATAAACAAGTGGAACAAGACGATGGAAACTTAGCAGATGCAAGCAAGGATAAAAAGGAAGAAGCAGCCCGGGAAGCGGAGAAAGAACCAGAAGATAATGTTTGTGCTTTTGGTTTGCATTTTCCTTGCATTTCTCATATAGTTTTTTTTTTTTTAAATCAAGCTTGAATTTGTTCACTATAAGACTTACAGGAGCAAATAAGCAAGAAACTAATATAGAGAACACCAGTAATTTTAGATGATTTTTCAAACATTGATATAGATTTTGAGTCCTATGTGAAGTCATTAATAGATAAGTACCAATTTATTATCATCATTAGTTTCATCAGATTTTTTAAGGAATTAAATATGGATGAGTAGAGAACTTAGAAATAAGGAATTTGAAGTTAAACTTGATGTTATATGATACTTTTATGCAGTTCATATGTTTTATGTTATTTTTCTCTTGTAATATTTGAATTTCAGTTGTATTTCACGCAATTTATCACTTGCCACTTTATGTCTTGTGAAAATTTTTGTTTCATATATATACCAATTTGTTACTTTATAGTTTAATAGAAAATTAATATGTTATTCTTTAACATATTATTTGGGTGTTATATAAAAAATCGCTTTTAGCATTTATTTTTTATTTTACACAATTTCTAGATTTTGAGACTTACACTCAAAAAGCCTTGAGGCTTAAGCCTCAACTCACGAGCGAAAAATACCTCAATACACAATTGCGCAATTTTAAAACTTGCTCTTGTTTAGTCAAAACCATACTAAAACAACCGAACCAAATCATTATTTGGATCGTTTCATTTATGTGCTCTGTTTGTTCGATTCGACATAGTTATTTTGGACATCCATAACCAAATTGTTTTGCCAATTTGTCTGAGGACTAATTGTTGGCTACTATTGTGCAAAACATTAGGCCATCTTGATCGGTCGAGTTTGGGTTGAGTTAATGTGTCAAATTCATAACCTACGAGAAAATTACTTGACTTTAATTTCGCTAACTCGATCTCTATTCGTTTATTAAACAAGTTGAAAATATCAACTTGAATCAAACTGGACTAAACTCAAAACTAACTTTAAATTGTATGATAATCACTTGACATGTGCTGGGTTAGTGTCAACCCAACTTGAAATACATTCTATTATTCAATTTATATATATATATATTATAATTTAACTACTTTTTTAGTTAAAAATAGAAATAAAAGATCAAGTGGGGTCACCTCATTATTTTTGGATTGACCCAAATCATATATAACATAAACCTAACTCCAATTTTTTCTCTTAAGTTGACCTGAATGTTGCATGGGTTAACCCAAACTTTGAAATTTTCATATCGGTGCCAATATTTGACAGCCTTAAATAAGGTTGTTTCTTATTTTATGGAATTAGTTTAAAAAGGATAAAATTACTTCTAAATTGTAGAGCTAGGTTAGGAGAAGATAATGTTAAATTCAAATCAATTATTGCTATAAATTACCTATTTGAAGACCTTAATTCCTATAATAAAAAGAAATTCAAGATTCTCCCAATCCTTTTTTTATCTTTTCCTTCACCTTTGCGTGGCATTGGTGTAGCATCAATTCTGTAGTAGGAGGAACATTAGCAAAGGGCATTGGAGTAGGACGCAATATTGTAGCAAGGCCGCTTTTACAATGATGGTATTGTAGCAACAATGATATTGAAGCAGTGAACCAAATTTTGCTACTTTGGCTAAAAGAGTTGAGGATTTTAGGAGTAGATCAAATCTTTCAAAGGAGGAAAATTTAATGTCATTGCTTGTTATTTTTGGGGCAAATTTAAGAGAGATAATTTAATTCCTTCATAGTTCATTTGGAAACTCTGGTCCTCTTCCTAAAAAAATTTCTCCAGGCTTTAAAAGTCTTCCACCTAATTATTGTTCTTCTCATTGTTATTAATTTGTGAATGTTTGTGTGTTTTCAATAAAAAATTTGAGAGAATTATGAATATGCAATTGAAATCTACCCTATTTACAAAACTATCACCCCCCCCCCCTCCCCAAAAAAAAAACTAGCAAAATATGTATTTTTGTGTGCCATGATCAAATTGTTGAAATTTTATTAAAAAGTGAGATATGGGTTGAAATTTTGTTATGAATTTTGATATTTGAGACTTTTGCCTGACCACCAACCATCTTCGGACTTTGGCCAGACTTTCGTCCAATCCCAGTTTGTTGCTAGATTTCAACCTGGCAGTTGCATATTGTAATCTGATCGTCCTCAAATTTAATGGTGAATTAATCATTTGTAATCTATTCAAATACTATTGGATTCATTTCAACTGGGCGTTGCATCATGGTTTTTCCCTTCGGGTTTGCTCGTTAAAATTTTTGTTGTTTCTATACTATGTTTGTGAATTGGATACTCGTGCAACGCTAAGACATGAAGTTTTTCATACTTTACCATCGTCAATATGCTAGTCCGCATCTTCATTATTATCATTATGCTTATCACGACAATTCGATTAGTAAATTATTGTGCTACTTCATATATTATGATTCTAACATAAATACTTTTATGTAAATGTCTTGTTTCTTGTAACCAAAATAGACTAATTTATGCATTTCTAAAAGGCTATTTTATGCATAGGACATAATTTTTTAACAGCTGGACTCATCCATCTTACTATGTTGCATACAGTTTTTTTCACCATTTGTTTAAAAGTGTTGAGTACTTATTTTGCAAACTGGCTTTGAGAAGTTCCAAAAGTAGTAGCATTATCTTTCATATTTATGGACATGAAATACTTCTGTTTATGATCGTCTTTCTACTCATGCTGATAAATTATTTCTTTTTCTTTCCTTATATTTATATTATGTAAACTGATGCTATGATGATTAACATGTATATTAATGAGCATTTGAATTTGTTTGTTTACTTTCTAATGTTCACGCTAGTTTAGGAGTATATATTTGTATGTAATAATACTTATGCATTTATTTAAGTTTCTATTTTGTTGCTGCTTTTAATGCATAGGCAATTTTAGGGTACTTGATTTGGTACATATGGCTTGGGGATATATAATTTTCAATTGCATACCTTTTTTCAGTCTTACACTTGTGGTTCTCTCCTTTCCCTGTACTCGCCCGTTACAAAACTACAGGCTTGTTACCATTATGATATTATTATTACTTTGTAAAAAATAGACCAATGATAGATTTAGGCTTTGTTTGGGACGGCTTTTTTACTGCTTCTTGAAACAACTTTCTAGTATAAAAATTAATTTTTTTGTACTAAAAAGCTACTTTATGAAGCGATAAAAAAGTTGTCCCAAGCGAAGCCTTAGATTCATTAGGATACAATCCTAAAGTAACAAAATAATCTGTGGTTTGCTTGAGTCACCTTCCCTGAAATTCTTCTCCCCCAATCATTGGGTTTCTTTAACCTTTTTCTTTTCCTCCATCCATGCCCACCATGCTTCTTTGATCTCAACTGCCTTGCATTCTATGCATCATGGTTCTCTCTCCCTTCATGCTCTCCAATTCTTCTTCCGCAATCCTTGGGTTTCTTTAACCTTCTTCTTTTCCTTCATCCATGGCCACCATGCTTCTTTGATCTCACCTGCCGCCCTTTCGATGCATCATGGCTCTCTCCCCCTTAATGTTCTCCAAGTCTTCTCACGCAATCCTTGGGTTTCTTTAACCTTCTTCTTTTCCAAAAAAAATGGCCACCATGCTTCTTTGATCTCACCTGTCGCCCTTTCGGAGCATCATGTTTCTCTCTTCCTTCATGTTCTCCAATTACAGAAATGCAGCCTTTAAACCTACGATCTCACCCTCAGCTGTTTTGTCTGATTTATCATATTGTGCCACCAATTTCCACGACCAACTCCTCTCCATTGCCCGCAGGAAGTTCACCACCAATCCCTCCATGACTCACTTCCTCCTAAATACTGGTTCCCACAGGATTTATGAAATCCATAATTTACCCATGACTTACTTCTTCCTAAATCCTGCTGCCCACAGGATTGATTAAATCCACAATTTAGCATAAAAGGGGAAAAACAGAGGATTTAATCCACACTAAAAAGGGTAACAGGAGACGAACTAAAATGCTATTTGCGACGTTTATTTTGCATTCATTTTTCATCCAACCAAACACGAATATTTGGAATATATGGAGCAGGAGATGACTCTGGAAGAGTATGAGAAAGTAAGGGAGGAAAAAAGAAAAGCCTTACTTTCTATGAAGGTTGAGGAGCGAAAAGTCGAAATCGACAAGGACTTACAGTCTATGCAACAACTTACTATCAAAAAAGGAAACGATGATGTTTTTATCAAACTGGTACACAACTTAAACTTGATTGGATCTTTGTAGTTTATGCTAAATACAAATATTCTTCTTCTGAAAAAGGCAAATTTTACAGAGCTCTGATAAAGACTCACCTAAACTAAGAGACAATGCTGAGAAAGAGGAACGGGCCAGAAAGGTCTGAATTAGTTCCAAATAATTTACTTGCTCAATCATTTCCTCTGCCTTAAAACAATTTGTTTATTTGTTGGACTTTCTAGGCTATGAACATCAATGAGTTTTTGAAGCCAGCTGATGGGGGGAGATATTACAGTCCATCCGGCCGTGGTCGTGGAAGAGGTCGCGGTGATCGTGAATCATTCAGAGGCAGTTACACCGGCGGGGCATCAATCTCGCCGGTCATCCCTTCAATTGAAGATCAGGGACAGTTTCCAGCTCTTGGTGCCAAGTAAATTAACAGAGCAACAAAAAAACTACATGGTTTGAATGTTTGTGTTCAACTTTTATTAACAAATTCTCTAGTGATTCAACCTTGTTTGAACTGGATGGAAAGGAACCGTCTCTTCAATCATAGCTCTTTTTAAATTTTTCTATTCTGGCAATCTGTGCACCACCTTAAAGGAAGAGATTATTTAAGATGAACTAAATGATCATGTTGATGATTTTCACTTTTGATAAACTATTTGCATGTTTAATGTTAGATGTTTTAGATTTCTATTGAGAGTTTATTAAAGAAGACAAAACTGAACTCCCATGTAATAAATCACAACACTAACAAGTAACAACAAGCATTTTTCTCACTATGCGGAGTCAGCTACATGAGTTCTTTTTCTCTGTTGACTCTTAGTAAGACACTAAAGAAAATGTATTTATATAGCTGATCTCACGTATTGGGATAAAGATTTGTTGTTGTTGTTGTTGTAATTTATTATATGCTAAGCTTGAGCTCATCTTTACGCCGCGATGTGGTGAACCTAATGCAGAAATTGCTTTTAGCCCAATATAATGGGAAACACAGCTTATTTACAACCCCCTTTGTTTGAAGATTAGAGGACTAATTTTCTTCAAAGCTTAAATTGATGGCAACAGTTTAATTAAGATTTCATTGTTAAGCATTGGAGCTCTTATGTCAATTGTTAATATCTCCATTGTCCTCTCTATTATTCTCTCCTCTTTGGTGTTTAATTATGCTAGTGGTGATTCAAATATCATTGATGTTCCTCTTGTGATATATCTATGTTAAGAAAGGTTATTACTAATGAAAGAACAAAGAAAAAAAAAATCAATACAAATATCAACTAATTAATAGAACAAACACAGGGGAGAAGTAACTTTCCTATATTTTGCAATGTTAGTTTTATTGGGATGACATTGATTGGAGCTTTATGTGATACTTCATATTGATGTTGATGATAGTTGTTTGCATATGATGTTAGTTGGCAATAATATCAATTAGTTGAGCAATATGATGATGTTGTTTTTGATGTTGTATTACTTAAATTATGCAATTTCTCCTCAAGACTTCTTTCATGTCAATAAATAGATCCCATATAATGAACAATTCATGGCTGACATTCCAACAATGTAGGCATCTTGACGGGTGACAAAAATTTAGCATCTCATTTCTATTTGAAAAAGGACCAAATAATTAGAAAATTTATCTTAGAAATAATAGTTGAAAATAGCATAACATCTCAAAGGAAAATTATCTTTGCAATGCTCTCAAAAGCAAGGTTTTTAAAACCGGCCGGTCCGGACCAGTTCAACCAGTTGAACAGTGAACTGGCTAGCCGGCCGGTTATGGGCTGGTTAAAAACCGCCTCCGCAGAAAACCGGTCTCGAACCGTTCGAACTGCGGTTCGATCGTCAAACCGGCGAACCGGCACCCTTTTTAGTAACTGATCGGTTCGAGCTATAACGCTTTTGAGCCATCCGATTTAATACGATGACAGAGATTAAGGATAGCTAAATGAAAATAGAAACTGAGAAACCCTATTCATTCATTTCATTTCGCGGTTCGCCTCCTCCAGACCTTCCCGAGTCGCGACTCTTCCTCCATCCTACCGTGATGCCGTCGGTAGTAGTTGCTGCTGTATTGTGATTTGCAAAGCGCCGAAGCGACTTAAGGCTTCCTTCGGCTGGTCAAGATCTCCTCTCCTACACACAATAAGTTTTTCAATTTCTCCTCATTGCATTCAGTAGTCGGCAAATACAGATTTGGATGATGATTTTTTATCTTTGCAAAATGGCTTTTTTTTCTAACTCCAGAATTGTTTTCAGTTTCAACTCACATGTTCAGGGCTTTTTTTTTTTTACTCCAGAATTTGGATCTTGTTATTCTAATACATGTATTGCTGATGTTTTTGTTGCCATACATGCCCGTGAATGATTTTTATACTGTAAACTATATTGTAAGGTTATTTTTAAGATAAGTTTTGTTTAGCTGGAGTTGGAAGGAGTTTTAGAAGCATTTATGGAGGACATTTTTTATTTTATTTTGCCACTATAGTCAATATGTTTGTTTTGAGTGAATGAATATGGTGAAGTTATTACACTATCAAGCAGCTTCAAGGCAATAGAGCTGATTTTATATTTCTTAACACCTTCCTATCCAAGTATCCAACGGGACTTAACCACTCTACAACCAGCAAAACAGTCAGACTGTCATCACTTCCAGAAGTTCAACCATAGGAACTTTTATTTGGTCCGGTCACCTGATGTAGCTCTACGTTCGGACGCCAGTAAAATAGTGCAACGTATTCTTACTATTTACTACGCGACCTAACAACCCCGACTCGGAACGGAGACGAGATTGCTATGTTCGCGTGTTGCTAGGTATTGCTCGGCATTGGTTGATTTTGCTCGGCAATAATGAGAAATAGCATTCTGTGAAGACCAATACCGAGCAATACCGAGTTTTACTCGGTATTAGTCTTCACAGAGCGATATTTTTCATTATTGTCAAGCAATACCTAGCAATACCGAGCAATACCTAGAGCAATACGCAAACATAGCAATCTTGGGTCATGTCGTCGGGCCGCGAGGTATTGAGTAAGACCATGCGGCAACATGTTATTGGCATCCGAACGTAGAGCTACGTTAGGTGACCTAATAAATTTTCCAACTATAGGCTCTGATTTGTTACAGGAAACTAAATATCTTGTAATCTATGAAGATTTTCATTTGATTGAGAAATAGCTGGAAGTTATCCACAAATTTTTGTCAAATCTCTCCTGATGTCTTCTACATCTTTGTTGAACATCTTAGACCTCAAATCAAACTGTCTGATCCAATCATTCAGAATTTAAATGTCAAAAATTCATTCGAGGCAAGATAATACCCTACCAATTATAAATTTTTATTCATTCAATCTTGGGATTTCAATTCAATTCTAAAATCACAATATCGTTGAAATGGGCTTATTGATTTAAGAGTGCTATTGTCTTCCAACTGATTTTTAAGTTAGAAAATATAGGAGAAATATTAACTCCAACATCTCTACTACACCTGTAAGTGGTAGAGGCATGAACCTTGGAAGTATTTTATATATCTGAACGGTATAGGCAAAATCTTGATTAAATTACTGTAGAATAGAATTAGTTCTTTTCTATATCTTTTTTACTTTCATAGATAAAGAGTAATATCTTGATTTATGTTTAGATGCAAAATCTTGAGCTTTGTGTTTACTCCAGAATGGATCCACCAATAGTTTCGTCTCATAGTGTATGTGAAAAGCTTGATATTGCTTGTAATCATTGTAGTGAAAGTAAATATTTAGATGGAAAAAAACAGTTTAGATGCTTACATTGTGGGATAATTTATAATGTTGGTGGAATTAATTGGATAAAATAACATCTAGCAGGAGTTAGAGGTAACATATCTTCGTGCAAAAAAGTCCCACATGACATTCGTCATCACATGCAAGAAAATCTGAAAGATATAGGCAAGAAAAAACAATAGACCCAGGAGGAATTAGAGCATAACACAACTGTTTTTGTTGATGAATATATGGATGAAGAAAGGGCCTCTTCATCGCTTCCCAAGTCACAAACCTCTGATTCTGATGAAAATTTTGGAATGACTGCTTGGTGACTTCTAAATTATCTGGGCCTTTGATCCAGTTATTGAGAATTATTGATTCTGATGAAAAAACCATCAATAGGATTTCCTTATGATGGGATGTACAGAGCAAGGAGAGCAATCAAGTTAATGTTTAGAAATGTCAAAATGTTGTACAAATCGTACACAAGCATTATAAAGAGGAGATGGGATGGTCAGTTAAGACGAGACATACATTGTGCAACATACTTTCTTAATCCACATTTTCAATTTGATAAAGAAATTTTTTTCCACAAACCTGAAGTGATGAAAGGTTTAATTGATCTGATTGGAAATAAAGATGTATGTCCTAAA
The DNA here is from genome assembly GCF_001605985.2 of Dendrobium catenatum. NCBI lineage: Eukaryota > Viridiplantae > Streptophyta > Magnoliopsida > Asparagales > Orchidaceae > Dendrobium > Dendrobium catenatum. The sequence continues at coordinate 704,154 of NW_021319862.1, read as the reverse complement.
CCATCAGCAACAATGAATGAAGTTATGTTTTTTCGTGATAATTTAGAAAGTTTTGGCAAACCAATTGGTGTATTTTGAGGGGAATGTTTTGATGAAATAGGATTTAGGGATATAACTTTTGATGCTTCAAATCTAGGAGATGACTTCTATATTTATTTGCATATTTTGATTGAATTTTGAACAATTGATTCTAATTTTGTTTGATGCCAAAAGTTATGAATGAAGTTTATTTTTTATTGACTTATTTGATGTGAAATTTAATCATTTATATTATGTGTTATTTATTTTCATTTTATAAACTTAATTTATGTCATATTTATGTTATTAGATTAGTTTGATATGAAATAGAATGCATTAAAAGAAAATTTATCATTTATTTTATATTTGTTTTAATAATATTATTATTTATTACGTCATCTGGTTCAACCCCGATTCGATCGGTCGAACCGTGAACCTCTCCTTCCGGTTTGTTGTCCGGTCCGATTTTCAAAACGTTGCTCAAAAGTTTTATTTTAAAGCTCTCTATAATCATCATCATAATTTAGATATATTGATTGTCAATGCAATACTTCATATGCTTCTCGTGATCTTGCATCATGAATCCCAATTTTAGCCTCATAAAATGAGGAATGCATATATATGTTTTCGTGTAATGCTATTGTGTAATAGTATGTATTTTGATCTAATTATTTTATTTTTTTTTCAAGAGTCGTTATAAGTTCATACATATCACAAAACGTCTTTGCATGATATAAATATTATAGTGATTTAATCATACTAATTTTTTCATAATTTCTAGGCATTGGTGCAAATATTTAAGAAATTGACACATGTTGGTAAAGTGGGGTTTTGGATTGTCAGTAATTGTTTGCAAATTGATTTTGCTATAATTTTTTAAATAAAATAAGATATTTATGGATATTTTTTAAATACCAAAAAATATTTATATGAATTTTATACATAAAAATGATTAAATTATATTATTATATTATTATTTTATTATAAATATCTTAAATCACTCAAAATCCATTAAAAAGCTTTTTTATTCCATACATTCGAACGGTAAAGGAAATTCGTGAGAAAAAGAAAGGAGAGAAAATAGAATTTGAAATTTGGAGGTTGTAGATTAATTTTCGTCCATTGAACCTAGTTGGAAGAAGATTTACTTATCTCATTGTAAGGAACCATTATCCTTTTTGTGATTTCAATAATTTAGTGTTTTTAAGATTTTTTTGATCAAATTTATAATTGTTACTGAAAAAAGAGAGTAATTTTATTTTTGTAAATTTTTTACTATGTAACTTTTTATATGTTAAAGATAATGAGATTATGAACGTTTTGACTATTTATATGAGATTTTTCATCATGTGATTTTAAGAAAGAAGTAATTTTTACTAATTTAGACATTTAAAAATAATATTTTAGTTCAATTAAAGCTTCATAATATTTTTATATATGATCTCTAGTAATTTGATTAATTTCTAAAAATATGAATTTATGCTCAATAGGATTTTATGTTGCCTACATTTAGGATATTTTGGCATATTTTGGTGGTTTTTTAAATTAAGCCCATTTATTTTTTATTTACTCTAATGCATTGGAAATGAGTGTTCTATATATGATTGAGGAATAGTTGGTCGCTATTCTTGTTATAGTATTGTGATAATAATACGTGTGTATAAATACTAAGTAAAGATTTGTTGACTTGTTGATTACAAATTGATTACCCTATACATGATGGTGAGCTAACGAACTTTTCTTTAAATATTATGGTTAGATGTTATCCTTCAACGATAAAAAAATTAGGAGTTATAATGAGTTATTATTGATCCAACGGGCAAATAGTGACGACTTTGTTTATTGAGCCAGTGGTTACCAATTATTGATTGCATATTAGTAGAAAACATCATTATAGCCAGCATTTGTTATTTATTTAGTATGACTATTGAAATGTAAGTTACAGATTCATTATTACTTTACGACTTTATTTATACTTTATTGATTTACTATCATTGTACATATTTACTATTATTACATTCTTTTAATGCTACAACTACTAAATTTACTAGTACTAATATAGACACTGATATTATGACTGATATATGTCACTATTGATATTGTTATTTTTACTAATTTATTGTATTAATACTGAGCATGTGACACTGATCACATGATATATTGAGCATTCAATTAACATATTGATATAAAATAAATGGATAATATGTGTACATCATTATAAATTTTTACTGTATTGATATGATTCTAAGTCTTTATTGATGCTTTGATTCTATCACTTTATACGATTTTTTTACTGATTGATAGTAATAATATGACGACTGCTTTATCGATTTGACACCCGTACTGATTTATTGATTTTTCCCATATTAACTATTTTACTGGCTTTCATACTATACTACTTTAATGTTTACATATTCTATTGCTACTACATTTGAGTTTTACTATTTATACATTGATTCTTGATCATATGACTATTACTATTATGAATTGATTGATGACATGCATACTACTTACCGTACTTTGAATTCAGTTATAGGATTTTAGAGATCTACTAGAATGTCTAGCTCATTATATGTTGTTTAAATGATTTTAGGTCAGTGAAGAGATTCAGGAGTTTGAGACTAATCAAGATTCTTCGTGTTCTTTTTTTTTAGTTATTCTTTTGTATTTATGAATGAAATGATATGTTGTGATTATATGATTCTTGAGTATTCTATATGATTTTTTTTTTTGGGTCAATGAATATGATATGTATTAATATTTTTAATTATAGAATTTATTTCTATTATTATTATTGATATATGGAAGCTCTGGTTGTTGTATAATAATAGATAAAAGAAAGAATTCTTCCAAATTAAATTCTGGAGTCTGACATATTATCATAAAAATCTTTCTCCACTTTTACAAATATAATATGTGAATATATCATTTAGTATCATTGATTTCTTTTTCCACACCTTGGTTCCTCTTTATCTTACCTTATGATGATAAGTTGATATCATTAAACGCCTATTGTTGACTTGCTAATTGCTAGGTACCTCATGTAAAATTAGGAATATGTCATATGGCTTTAAAAACTTCATTATAGTGGATACATGCATCAATAAGATAATATTTTCATGATTAAAAGCTTATCGTCTCTTTAAATTATTGCATATTTATGAGTTATTAGTATGTGTTGGGAAAATAACACTAGATCTTAGCTTTATAAAGTTATTGTTGCAATATCAAATGATATTTGAAGCCATGATTATCATGCACACACTATACTCTCCCAACTATCAGAGCTTAAATGATTAAATCATCTTGCAAAATCATATGATACATGAGTTACTGGTTTCTTTAAAATCCTCGACTAATGAAAATAGTTCAATTAAAATTTAAAATTAAAATGGTAATCGTTATTTAATAATTACTATGCATTTGCATAATCTTTACAAGAATTTTTATTTTTGGATGATTTAATAATGCACTAGATTATTCCATCTCCCTCCCATTGATACTAAGTTCCAACTATGCTTATCCATTTCATATGCATGTTGAAGAACTTCCATGAAATACCCATTAAGATATTTTTTGGTTTTAAAAATATTTTGGCACTTAATTAAGATAAAAGCATTTTAAAAAGTCAATAAAATTTTCAAATGCAAAATTAGAAAAACACAAGAGGGAAATTTAATTTTCTCTATATTATCAACATTAGTGTACATTGGGATTACATTTATTGGAACATTTACATTGATAATAATCATTTATAGATATCATATTTGTGTTAATAATATGATGTCATTATTGTTAATAAAATTGGTATTTACCAAACTATGTAATCCTCCTATGACTTCTTACAAATCACTAATTATAGATGATATAGTCTATAACTTTGAACTAACATTCCTTCTATATATCATGCACATTTACACATCTCCTATTAAAAACTATATAGCTCCGCATCTTTTCGAAAAAAAAAATCAAAGAATTAAAAATAAAATTTCAAAAATAATAGATGATAATTTCATATTTATAATTTTATTATATCATATAGTATTTATAATGTTATTAAATAATATATTTACGATTGTGACTTGAAGGGTAATCATTTCATCAATATTCCCTTAGTCTTTAAATTTGATGCACAATATCATCATCATCATCATCATCATTCAAATTCATTATTTGCCAAATATAAAACTCAAATGCTTATGGTGGAACATATGAACTATTTGCATCACACAATCCAAACTTAGGATTTAAAGTGCGTTATGGTTGTGTCTATAGTTATGCAATGTTATTATCACAACAATAATATTATCTTGCTTCTATACATATCACTTAGTATCACCAATTTATTTTTCTACATCACCAATGTTCTTTTATCATTCCATATAATAATGAAAGACATTTGTTTAATGTCTTATTTTTACCAATAATGGCTTAATGCCTATAGTAAAATAAAAAAAATGGCATCTTATCTTAGAATACAGCTTTAAAAAAATCTCATTGGAGTGGATACCCAACTTTAATAGGATAATATTTACAAGGCCAAGTAAACATTGCATTTTTATAACTCTCATAAAAGTCCCATTTATAATATAATTTTTCTCATATCAATCGCCACCATTAAAATTTCAAGCTTGTTTGGATCCTCAATTGCTTTTGTGGTGTCAAGATGCAATTGCATATTTTCAAAAAATTTAGGATTATTATCAAATGTTATAATTGTTGACGTAAATGGAATGAACTTCTTAGAAATTAGTGGAGCTGAAATTTGAACTCAATGCATTAACTAATGGCATTCTTAACTTCCTCTCCACCATCACTATTGGATCTTCTTAGGAGGAAGATGAAGTTTCTCTTGAACTTCTTGGATGAGAGAGAGAGGGAAGAAGGGAAGAGATTAGCTATTTGAAAGAAAAGGAACTAAATCTTTTTTGCTTGGCTTGCATCCAAAACCTTTTACAACTTCTCTATATATGTAAGCTTTATTGGATAAGATGCCCCAAATAAGCTACAAACCTAAAGCTGGACCAATCACAACAATCTCCACCTTGTTCTAGATTTTACAAAACATTTGAATCAATCCATCTGTCTCCCAAATCTGTTTCCACGGCTAAGTTGGCATCTTCTTTGGGTCTAGCACCTTGTTATTTCAACAAATCCAAACAAATTCTCTTGAAATGTCTTTCTTTATAGCAATAGAAATATTTCTTACTGAACTCTGATCTTTCTCTTGCTATCAGCCTATCAGAATGTTGCATATCTTTTGTTCTTCCTGTTCAAATTTTCTCTACACATCCTTTGACATTAGAGCAACCTTAACTTCTATCATTGTCAAACTCTGCTTCCCATACAACTATCTACTATGTGCTCATAAGCTTTTGGTAGCTAGCTAAGCAAGATGATGAATTGATCTTCTTTATCAATACTCAAGTCAACATTCTTGAGATAAAAAATTATCTTGTTAAAGTCATCTATATGTTTTCCAAGATCCTTTGATTCTTCCATTTGGGGGGTATCCAACTGCTTAATTCTTCAAGAACATATGATTTGCAAGTGATCATTTCAAGAACATTGATTCTCATACGTTTATGGCATTTTCTTCCTCAGCAACCTCTCATAACACCTCATCACCAAGAGAAAGAGAGATTGTGCTGTGAGCCTTTGATTGCATTTCCCTTGCCTTCATCCGATCCATCAATGTCACAAATCCATATTTATACATCACCTCTGACAACCCTTGATGGACTAATAATGCCTTTATCTTGATCCTCCACAAGCTGAAATTGTTCTCCCCATTGAACTTGTCGATTTTGAATCTTTGTGTCAACATGATCTTGAATCGTAGCTGCCAATGCTCCACCTCAAAAAGATATAAAAAAATCTTTAATCAAGAATTGCAGCTCAAATTTGGCACCAACAACTATTCGCGGGAAGCCTCTTGTGCATCGCATCATCTAACTTTGCATGACCCAGGCCCATCAATCATCCGGATGCTCCTCCTTATGCGAATGGATCGAGCCCTTGCACAGCCACCCCACATGCATTATCCCATGCAGCCCAGGTTCCATGAATATCACTCTCTTGTAATCCCGAGACATGCAACCAACGACCTGCTCGACGCAACCACGTCACAATCCATAATTCTAAACCCCACCTCCAACTCTGGTCATACGTGAATAGCCTGCGCTACCTAGTACAGTCATGGCTTTTCTGTTCTGTCTTTCTTTCTGTTGAAAGCCATGTACTGTTCTGTAGATGATTATTTTGAGGAAATGGAAAGATAGATGTTTTGTTCCGCTGCATTTGATGTTTTTAGTAGCTCTGTTGTTCTGTGTGCTTCTGTTGAGTTAAGAATTTGAAAGATCAGTTCAGTAACCTAATCCAAAGCCAGATCCTGGTTAAGAAAGGTCTCTCGTCGCGATCCGGCTCGGGCGGGATCCGTCCCCGTCGGGTCGGGTCGTGACACGATCAGCCTCTGACCGCACACCCAACCCGCTTTAATCAAGCACCCACATATGATCCACGGCCACCCGTCCCAACTCCTCTCTTTCTTTATTTCTTTGGACAAGAGCCTTCCTCCACCTCCACCTATATCTAATAGTAGTTGTTGGATCTTCTTGGGAGGAAGATGAAGTTCCTCTTGAACTTTTTAGATGAGAAAGAGAGGGAGAGAGGAGGAGGGAATGGAATATATAAGCTATTTATAAGAAAAATAACTAAATCTTATTTGCTTGGCTTGCATTCAAAACCTATTAAAACCTCTTTATATATATTGCCTTTATTGGATAAGATGCACCTAAGAAATTACAAACCTAAAGCTGAACTAATGACAGCAATAACTATTCTTCTTCTTCTCAAATGTTGAACTATAGGAGAGTTATCATTTAGCTTTTCCATTTTTGCAATATTTATCTATATTCTTCATAGATAATTGGAAGCTTGTCTTTGCTTGGTAGCAATCCAATAAAAAATAGTATTTATATATTTATGTCCATTTTTTTGTTTTTTTATTATTCGTTCAGTCCATTTAATTGGGATAGACATAAAGAGGTCCGTAACGAGTCTAAGAAAGTAATATGTGATGCAAAGATTTTGGCCTTCAATAATTTATATAATATATTATATACTAAAAATGTGAAAGATATATGTATAAGTTAGCCAAACAAATAGATAGAAGTAGTAGATTTTAGTTCAAGTGAAGTGCATTAAGGATGAAAATAAAAAATTATTTTAATTAGAAGAGGATATTCAACAAAGGTGAATGAGATATTTTGCTAAACCTTTCAAGGAAGATTGTGATAATAAGATTGACTTTAGTGACCTTAGCACCCTAAATGAAAATAAAATTTTTATTTGTATTGATATATTAGTAAAACTGAAGTTAGAGAGGTTTTAAAGAAAATGAAGTGTGAAAAAGTTGTTGGACCTGATGATATTCCAATAAAGGTATGGAAATGCTTATGAGATGAAAGAATTTCTTGGCTTAATAAACTTTTTAATATTATTTTGAAAACTAAAATAATGTTAGATGAGCGAAGAACGAGTGTATTGATTCCTATTTTTAGGAATAAAGGTGACACAAAAGATTTTGTGAATTATAGAGGAATTAAGTTAATGTGTCATATTTAGAACTATGGGAGAGAGTTATAGAATATAAGTTGCGGTGTGAAGTTAATGTTTCTCAAAATCAATTTGTATTCATGCCGGGTAGGTCTACTATGGAAGTTATACATTTATTGAGAGGTTTGATGGAGAAGTATAGAGAGCATAAGGAAAGCAATCAAGCATATGATAAAGTTCCAAGAGAAGTGTTATGGAAAGTTCTAGAAAAGAAAGGGGTTAATAATACTTATATTTAAGATTTTAAGGATATGTATGCATGAGCTATTACTTGTGTTCAAACATATGGTGGTTTGACCAAATATTTTCCTATTTCAGTTGGATTATATCTAGGATCAGCCTTAAGCCCATATCTTTTTGCTTTAGTCGTGGATGTTCTCACTAGACATTTGTAAGAGGTACCCTGGTGCATGCTTTTTTAGGATTATATTCTTCATGTTGATAAGATTATAGAGGGAGTTGAAGGTAAACTTGAATTATAGAGATTAATCTTAGAGTTTAAATGTTTTTGTTTGAGTAGATTTAAAATTGAATATATATAGTATAATTTTAGTAGTAATAGATCTAATGAGGGGGTTGTGATTTTGAGCGATCAAGTCATTAATAAGAGTACATGTTTTATATATATTGGGTCTATTGTTCAAAGTGATGGTGAAATAGATGGGGATATTATAAATAGAATTCAAGTTGGATGGTTGAAGTGGAGGAATGCATCGGGCTTGTTGTGTGATAGAAAAGTCTCCCTCAAACTTAAGAGAAAATTCCATAAGATGGTGGTGAGATCTGCAATATTTTATAGTGCAGAATATTGGCCGTTAAAAGAGAAGCGTAATATTAAGTTAAGTGCTGTAGATATGAGGATGCTCAGATGAAAAAGTGACTTTACCCTTAGAGACATGATACGTAGTGAGCATATATGTGAAAATGTTGGAGTAGCTCCAATGGAAGATAAGATTAGAGATGGCCTCCTATTATGGTTTAGTCACATAAAACGGTGGCAACCTTCTAGTGACCCGATTAGGATAGTAGATGTATTAGATTTGATTTATGTTAAAAAAGATAGAGGTAAACCTAAAAAGACTATGTTAGAAAATATTAAAAATGACATTTCTTTATCAGATCTAAATGAGAATTTAGCTCTTAACATAACGCAATGGAGAAAAGATATTCATATAACTAACCCTATATAATGGGATAAAAGCTTGATATTTTTGTTGTATTCATTCAATCCATCAATAATTTCTTTTCAAGGAGAAGAAGCTCAATGACAAAATTTTAAACATTTTTATGATACATAAATCAAATGTAGCACCTAGGGAAGAGCATAATGAAGCAGAAGGATTATTTGTGCCCCAAACAAGCCTCATAATAGTTACAACTAGGCCCTGAGTTCTCTACAATGAGGGGAATGGCATCTCGAGGCAGCCTCCAAATAATTATCACTTCAACCAATTATTTTGATGTAAGCTACCTAACAGCTCTTAGATGAATTGAGCTAGATTGTTCAGATACCAATTATTGCTAAACTTAAAAGAAACTTAACAAAAAAATCTGTCTTCAGTTAAGTATTATCACTGTTTAGCAACAGTTAATTTGCATAAAAAATGAATTCAACTCTATCATCTTCCCCTGTAACTTAACATCTAATATCAGCTGAGAGTATAATTACGTCTTACAGAATCAAAGAACTCCAAAGATCATTACTATAATTGGCTTCAGATTCTCTCCATGCGCACAATATCAATATAATGTGCTGTTAATTGAGCTATGATTTCAAAGCAATTAAAAAGGAACAGATCATTTCAGTATCAGAAAACAATTGCAGATCCATCTAAGGCTCCATTTGAGACCATTTTTTAACTGCTTCTTAAAGCTTCTTTCTAATACAAAAATTAAATTTTTTGTATTAAAAAACCGCTTTAAGAAACAGTACGAAAGTCATCCCAAACGAAGCCTAAATTACATCATAAGCAGCTGCTGCAGGGAAAGGAGATGAAAAGCATCTCTGGATCTAGAATTTATTGCCATTACCCCTCCCAACAAAAAACTGCTCTCACATTTTCATCCCAAGTTGGATAACATTGTTGCAGTGAAGCCATTGCTGTTGTTGATCTGTTTATGACTGCCCAATCCTTTAATCTTTATAGCAAGGGGCGTTGAAGCGTAAGTTTGTTCCATGAAAATATCACCCTCCAGTATCCTGAGCACCTGCATATTTTAGTAGCCAGATTACATTTCTGAAGTACTGAGTTTTTTTTTTTTTTCAAGGTTTTAATTTTGTCGCCATTGGTGGTTTACTTATCTCAAAAGTTTCTCACTTGTACATTTACCTGAGAAATATGAGGCCTGGAATTGGGTTCACGATTGATGCAAAGTGAAGCAGCATGCAACATGCAAAAAACCTCATGATTACAGTAAATGTTTCTTAGCCGTGGGTCTAAAAGATCTTGAATAGCATATTCCTTCAAAATTGGGCGAGCCTGAACAAAACAAAATGGTTCAGTTGATCTACAATATGTTGCTTATGATCGAGCGTATATTCTTTGAACATTTGGTCGCATATTTTTATATAAATCAAACTTATGGTATATGATACTTTTCTATGTAACTGAAAAACATTCCAAAGCTAACCCAAAGAGATTAGCATGTATCATGACTAGGGGTGTAAACGAGTCGAGTCGAGTTTTAGCACTATCGAGCTCAGCTCGTTTGTCAGAAAGCGAGCTCGAGCTCGAGTCGAGCTCATAAGGCGAGCTTGAACTCGAGCTTGTCCCACTATAAACAAGCTCCAGTTGGCTCATCGAGCTGTTCAATTTCATGCCCATTTTCAATTTCCCACCCGGTTTTCATTTAGGAGAAAATAAAGATACATGGATTGATGGGAAAAGGCCGCAGCTTTTAAGCCTCATTTAGAGGAATTTTTATTGACTCAGGTTACCTGACGTAGAGATACATCAGGTAGCCTATAATATATCGCCATGTGCTCTTACTCTTTACCGCCGCGCATATTCGTTTCGGGTTGGGTCGTCGGGCCGCGCGGTAAAGAGTAAGAGCACGTGGCGATATATTATAGGCTACCTGATGTATCTCTACGTCAGGTAACCTGACGCAATAAAAATTCCATTTAGAGAGAAAGAGAGATGGAGAGAGCAGTTTTTTTTGTACCGCTCTGTAGCATTTATTATTCAAGAGAGAGAGGGGGTAGAGTACAAATTTCAAAATCAGATTTTTTTTTTCTAAAGGCGGGAGTTAGATATATACATTATTTATCATTAATTTTTTTAAAATATTTAAAAGTAATAAATTCGAGCCGGCTCGTGAGCTCACGAGTCAAGCAGGGCTCAAGCTCGAACTCAAGCTCATTTACTAAATGAGATCGAGTTTGAGCTTGATAAGCTCGGCTTGCGAGTCCATAAACGAGCCGAGCTCGATCATGACCATGATGTAACTTTTGTCATACAGCTGGAGAAAGTGTGATATGCATGTAATTTTAGTCATGTAAGGACTCACCCATTCGGCCAGGCACTGTTGGCCCTTTGGCCGGTTAATATCTACTGCTCTCCTTCCAGTTACAAGTTCAAGGAGTACTATTCCAAAGGAATATACATCTGCTTTCTCAGTAACTTGGCCACTCTGAGCATATTCTGGTGCCAAATACCTAGAGATGACTAGCAATCAATTAGTGATAATATAAATTATGCGATGAGAAAATGATGAAATTTTCATAGCAAGATTACCCAAAGGTTCCAATCACTCGTGTTTTGACAGCAAGGTTCCCATCAGGTTGCCACCTTGCCAAGCCAAAATCTCCAACCTTGGTGAACCAAAATTGAAAGAATGATGTATCAGAATTAATGTTAATACATCCGGCATTATCGACATCTATAGTTCTGTTATCAGCTATAATTGAAAACAAGTCATTTTCTCTTGCAAGCTTGGAGATGGGAAAAATTATTTTGTGCGGACACCGAATGACGTCCAGAGATCAATAAAAATGCACCATGTCACCCTTTTACTATACCGCGGCTCGATACTGCTCGATACTCGGTACATGTACCGACGCCCGGTACCACGGCATCCGGACGTATAATTGTGTCCGGCGTCCGCATAGAATAATTTCTCTGTAGATGGATTGTTATCTTGAAAATCATGTTCATTTACTTTGGTTTATTTAAAAACATGAAGATATATACCTTTCAAGATTTAGATACAAGCAAGTTCTCCCAACAGAAAATTAAGAAAAAATAACTCTTTTCTTGCCAAGGATTCAAATAAATGAGACCAGATAGTTGAAATCATAAACGAGGATAAGCTAAGAAGAAATATGAGTTTTGCTAAGAAGAGGGAATCATGACCTTGGACTGAGGGTGCATATAAAAAAGTATTTGGAGTAACACAAAAAAAGGTCTAATAGAAAGGAAATTTAATGATTAATAACATCAAGTATTTTCATAACAAACTTGAAGGGATCCAAAGGAAATCACGTTAAACTTCAAATACTTTTCTGTATGCAAAAAAATTTCTAACAGTTGAGGGAGAAAAATTGCCCTGCTCGACGTAGGTATATTTTTTTTCCTGTGATGTGCTGTCATTCACAAGAGGAAACTTTGCAGATTATGGAAAGATGAAAAGAAACTCAGCAAAGGATTAATACAATGATCAAAGAAACACAAGAAGTTTTTAGTTTAAGAAGGTTTCTTGACAAAATCGGTTGCAGTGTAGATCATGAAGTGAGAAATATATATATATGGCTAAACTATAGGGGGGTGAAATTTCCAGATATTAGATGTTATTAAAGGATGTATAAAGGTGACATGAAGCTGGGGTAAAACTTGCACGATCTGTGGCCTAGTATATAAAGCAATATTGTTTTGGCTACAGGCAACTGTGAGAGATCTTTATACATGTTTTTCATGAATGACACATTCTGTACATAAGCCATGAACCTGAACAGAATTTTAAAAGTCCATTATTATTCTCCATGAAATATGACTCAAACACCAGATTTTATTTCATTTTCAAAATACACAATCATGAAGAATAAAAAGAACAATACATTCTAATAAAAAGGAACTCCAATTGATGCCTATTTTAAAATGGGAGGGAGGCAGGTACATAGTGTCTAAAATGCTTGTATAAACTTGTACATAGTGTTTATAATGCTTGTATAAAGCATCTATAATACTTGTATAAACTTATACATAGTGTGTAAAATGCTTGTATAAACTTGTACATAGTGTTTATAATGCTTGTACAAAGCATCTATAATACTTGTATAAACTTATACATAGTGTGTAAAATGCTTGTATAAATTTGTACATAGTGTTTATAATGCTTGTACAAAGCATCTATAATACTTGTATAAACTTGTACATAGTGTGTATAATGTTTGTACATATAGAGAGAGAGAGAGAGAGAGCTAAAAAAGAACAATCTTATTGCTTTTCTTATCTTCTTTATTACAAAATTATGACATCTATATATAGACACTAATGATAGCACGAAAAGCTACACAAAAATCCAAACTAAAGAAAGTATAACTATAAATCTAGACAAATCACAATAAACTCCACCTTGATTCAGATTTACAAAACATTTGAGTCACTACATAGGTCCCCGAAATCTCCCGTCTCAGCTAAGTTGGCGTCTGTCTTTGAGGCCTAGCTCATTGTCGTTTCAACAAATTTGGGAAATTTCTATAGAAATGTCATTCTTTATGGCAATAGAAACATATCTTACGAACTCGTGTCTTCCTCTTACTATCAGAATTTTGCCAACACTTTCTTCTTTTTCCACATTCCTAAGCTGAAGTTTTTTGGACTCTAAAACCGACTTTACCTCAATCATGATCAATGTTTGTTTACCATATTGTAATGTATCCACTATATTCTCATATGATTTTGGCAAAGAGCTTAGGAGAATAATGCATTGATCTTCCTCAATTTTTACATCTACATTCTTAAGATCAAGAATAATTTTGTTATCAATATATTTTTTTAGGTCTTTACCTTCATTCATCAGCAATGTGTATAAAGCTTTCTTTAGATACAACCAACTTGCCAATAAGCTCTTCAAGTACAATGATTCTAATTTCTCCCAGACTTCTATAGTAAAACCCCCTTGGGCTACTTCCCTCACTACTTCATCACTGAGCGATAAAAGAATTGCACTGTGAGCCTTCAATTTGGTTTGCCTAGACCTTGCCCTGTCAGTTACAACAATCAAATCTTCCCTGCAAATCGCCTCAGAGGTTCCTTGATGAACAAGGAGAGCCTTCATTTTGATTCTCCAAAAGCCGAAATCATTTTCACCAGTAAATTTGTCTATTTCGAATTTATGTATCGACATGATCAAGAATCTTAGCTACCAAAGGTTCGCCTCAACAAGATCTACAATCTTTAATCAAGAATTGCATAATGAATTTGATCGCAAGAGCAACACCAAAAACAATCCGTGCAAGAAGCCTTCCACGCACTGCAGCGTTCACCTCTGCCTTCCCAGCTTGCCCGCGCACAGCTCCTGTCGTCTGCCTGCACTCACACCTCCATGCAGGTGATCCGATCTCGCGCTACTCAAGCCTCCAGCTTGACTCCCTTCAAGCCTTCGCTCACGCATACCCTGCGTGCCTTCTAGGACCAGCCCACGGCTTCCCCTGTCGCAACGCATCCCATGCGACCAACCTCAAGCACCACGCACCCCGGGCCTAGCTTGCTCGCTCTGGCCCACCCGCACTCCCGTGCAGTAGCCTGGATCCAGTGCATCAAAATGCGCCCTACACTGCAGCCCGCGTCCCACGTCCGGCACCCTTGCTCTAGCCTTCCCGATTTCAACACTCCCAACACCGGCCGGTCCCTGCAAGAGACCTCCTGACCGCCTCCTCTCTTCTGAGTTATTTTCTTGGACAAAAAAACTTACTCCACCTCCACCTAACTCTGATGCCACTTGTAGGATCTTCTTGAGGAAGAAGTAGTTCCTCTTGAGCTTCTTAGGAGAGAGAGGAGGGAGCTAAAAAAAGAAAAATCTTATTATTTTTCTTATCTTCCTTACAAACTATAACATCTATATATAGACAATAAAGGCAGCACAAAAAGCTATACAAGAACCTAAACTAAAGAAAATACAACTATAAATCTGGACCAATCACAACAATTATTTTGGAATTTCGGATTGTATGTTTTTACAAAATTATGCACCGACACGTCAATGTTTTCTTTATGTCAATAGCTTTGTAGACACCATATAGGAACAAAGAACAATGTAGATGTAGCTGCAAGACAATAAAATGAGAAAGGGTGTGCAACATAGAAAATAATCTATGCATGATTCACAAATGTGGATGCCGTTTACTCAATAACATAAATATGACTGAACATGACATGTAAGAGTCTTTCTAAAAATTTAAAATGAGGCTGTTTGAGAAAAGCAAAACAAAACCAAAAAAAAAAAAAGCCATCTGGTGCTGCCATCGCAGAGAATAGAAACTTCCCCAATTATTTTGCATACTCATCAACTGCACTTCAAAGAACAATGAATAGATTTGATATAAGATTTATAACACACTTTAGAAAGAACAAAATCCTTGGGGACAAATAAAATCTAGGTCCTTACATTTAGGATATAATTGCAACTATGACTTCCATTTTGTAGACCAAAAAAATAAGTTCATATGTTTTCTGGCCACTAGGCATCTAGGTCCTTTTAGACATGTGTTTGTCTTCCTCAAAATTTAACATATGGTAATTTAATAAAAAAAACAAAGTATCAATCAGGTACTAGCATTGTGGAGAATAGGAAACTTTCCTAAATTTTCCTCTTCTTATAAAAAAATTAATTTAATAATCATGCATGTATTGCAATGAGACCATAGATGAAAAACTGCATTATAAGCAGTGAAAATTTTAAGAGGAAAGAAAACAATTAAATTCAAGCTCCTAAACAAACAAGAGAAAGTGAAAGTTGGATACCAGTGCATCAAAATCATGGGTGATGAGAATGTTGTTTGGTCTCACATCTCTGTGGATTATGCAACCAACTCTACACTCTTCATGAAGGTATCTCAGTCCTCTAGCAGCACCTACTGCAATTTTTTGTCTAGCACACCAGTCCAATGGTCTTTGACTTGAATCTATAAACATTAAAACACCAAGTTATAGGGATAATTGTAGTGGTATAAATAAATCTTAGGCTTCGTTTGGGACGGCTTTCTTACTGCTTCTTAAAATAGTATTTTAGTACAAAAATTTTAAAATTTGTACTAGAAAACTGCTTTAAGAAGCAATAAGAAAGCCGTCCCAAATGAAGCATTAGTTAGGCCATCCAATTCAAACTATTCAAACTGATTAGGCCATGCTTTTTATCTTGTGCACAAATTTACGAACATGATAGTTGGGTTTTCACTGAAGCATTTACTTTTAAAAACAAAGCTTGTATTCGAAAATAGGGTGGTAAAGAACCAAGCTGATTTTGTGCATACAAAAATTACCATACAGATGAGAATCCAGAGATCCATTGCATATAAATTCATAAACAAGCAATCTTCTATTATCCTCAACACAGAAGCCAATCAGCATCACGACATTGCGATGTTGTGCACAGCTTAGAACTTCAACTTCGGAGCAGAACTCATCATCTCCTTGAGAACTGGCTAGTTTGTGCTGCTTAATGGCAACTACCTGACCATCAGGCAAAATTCCTCTATGAACAGAGCCAAATCCACCCTCAGCCAAAAAGTTGGATTGAGAAAATCCATCAGTTGCAAGGCTCAGCTCAGCATAGCTAAAAGATTTGGGAGGTTTCCCAAAAACAGGTGCCTTGTTCTTACAAATTGAACATAGAGGAGGATGTCCCAGAGGTGCATTTCTTAATAGGGTCATAATTGATTCTCTGATATTCCTATTGGAGTCTGGAACTGATTTATGGTTCATAGTGCTGCTTCCAGCTTTTAAATCAAGATCAAGAAACTTATACATCAATGCTTTGTGAGTCAAAGGATGCACCAGTTTATTCAGTTTTTCTGAGAGTTGCTCAACTTGAAAAGTTGGTTTCAGATCAACACTGAGAATCTGTGCCCCTGATGGTTGAAATTTTGAAGTTGCAAGAGAACCTGAGCTTTCAATGTCAGACTCAGAACTACTTAAATCAGTATAAACGGTTTCCTTTTGGATAATTGTTGCTTCTTGAACAGAACTGCCTTTTAATTTAGATGCATGAAGTGGCGAAGTTCCAGGATCTGAACTTGACTGAGAGGTGCTTCCACCTTCAACAGTAGCATATGGTGTCCCAACTAAAGGGCTGTCAGAATGAGTCAAAATTGAATCTTCGGTACTGCTTGGATGATCAACAGCAAGTTTTGAAGATGCTTTATCTAACACAGAATGCGGTGAGATAGCTATGGGCTCTGTATCAGGTTTCCCTGCAAGATTCAGTCGCAGAATTTTCGGTTGAGAGTGCTTCATAACCACAATATTGCATTGCAGCTCTTCCATGCATTTCTTCTCCTCATTCTTCAGTTGTCTGTGCTCCAATGGTTGAAAGAATTGTGTCAGGTGGGAAATACAAAAGGTTATATTTGATTGAGGAAAACACACAATATAAGGAGAGATTATTCTGTGCGGACGCCGAACGCAATTCACCATCTGGAGACCAACCAGAATGCGCCACGTCAGCAGTACCGAGCACGGTACGAGCTGTAGTACCGTGGTGTATTCTGATTGGTCTCTGGACGGCGTTCGGCGTCCGCACAGAATAATTTGCCCAGTATAAGACCCCAACCAACTTCTTTGAAAACTACGAAGTTCAGAAAGTTGAGATTAAATTCTCTTCACAACAACAACAACAACAAAAATCAGTGATTAATGATTACTTGTCCATTACTACCCAGCTTGCTTGCACCCTCTTGGATTCAGCAGCCACCGCTCCACAAGGAGATCCAGGTACAATCTTAAGCTTAAAATTTGTCTACATAAAGAACATCATAAAAGCATGCTAATCAAAAAGAAATGTCAATAAATAACACATAACAGTAACCAGATAGACCAACCTTATCCAAATTGTATATTTTAGGAAGTTGAGTAATCATTTGGGAACATGAATCCTGTATATTAGACTCCAAGTTGGAAGTTCTGCCAGAAGTCTTTGAATTCCTATAGGCATTTGCACAATTTCCTGAAAATCTGGGAAACCCCCAATTTTTTCTGCCTGAATGAAAAAGATAGGACAACTTACTAAGTTTGTAAATGACATCAGATTAACAACTTTAATTTGACAAGCCCACTGGGCATGATATAAACTGAAAATGAGAAAGTAACAGTTCTATCAACAAGAAATGTAAAATAAACTACCAATGAAGTAAATTTTATGTAACATCAGAAACAAAACTCAATTTTTTTCCAATTAACATAGAAAGTAAAACAACAATTTTGAGAAAATATTGTTAATATCCTGTCAGTTACCCTGCAAAGTGTGTAAGACAATAACATAGTTTCCACTTAGGTTTTGAGTGATAAGAAACTATGGAACTCGAAGAAAAACATAAGGATGATAAGAAAAAAGAACCCATTTCTCCATCTTGAACACTAGAATTCATTCAAACGTCAAAGATTGTTCCCTCTTGCTTAATAGAGTAATCAGAGTACAAGAAGAAAACAAAAAACAAAAAAAGATAATTCATGATTGACGACAATCAAAGCAGCACATCAAGGAAAAGCAATAACAAAGGTTGGAAAATTTAAAACCTGCACTGCGTGATGAAACAACAACAACAACAAAAAGTATTTGATCACTGGGCTGAACAACATGTGTCAGAGCCCACACCAATGCAGTCGTCTTGACATCTTGAGAAGCTTTAACTGCAACCACAATAATCTTTCTATGAACCAGATCATCATGCTTCTTCCCCATCTTCAGCTTCAAATTCGTACTCACCGCTTAGCCCCTCATAGCTCACCAACTATCCAGTCAGTCAAACCCTTCGCTTATATCAAACTTCGAAAATAACTGAAGAGAAGAAGAAGAAGAAGAAGAAGAAGAAGGGGCAGCACGAGCCTATTCCTGTAACAATGACATCGTAGGCCAGTGAAGACAAGTGGATGCAATCATACTTTCCACTATTATCCCCCCTGTCATAAATTAAACCACACAGTAACCAGATTGTGGGGTTGATCAGCCAACAGTAATTGCAAAAAAGATATTCAGTCCTGTCTCAATCACTCGCAACAAAACTTGGCCCTTCTTTATGGTCACTTTTCCAAGATTTCCCTCAAGTTCCCAAATACTTCAACGCAATGGAATAAATACACTACAGATTCTTCCCCCAAAGACGCGATCTTTTCAGTTTAGAATCGCATCAAAAGCTATCAAATCATAGAGAGCGTGGAAGCAGAGATTGAAAAACCAAATGACCGCGCTGGGCATTATACTGCGAGGCTCCCATGCAAGCATTCCCAAATCTTTCGGATAAAACAAAATTAAATTTTGATTAGAACAACATAAAACAAAATTTTGATTCGCGACAAAAAACTAAAATCCAATCTTTTGATTCGTTCTTGGCTGCTGCTTCCTTCTGCGGCGCGCAAGGACAAAGTTGCAGACTTGCTGGTTCCAGTCTTTTGCAGAAGATATTTGCCGAAATTCGCGTTTTATTTTTACCCCTCTAGTTAGCATTATTTTGAGAACAAGCCATCCACGTGCCTGGCTCTTATGCAAAGCGAATTCCTCATGATTCGTGCTTGATTTAACGTCGCATTTTCCCCGAGGCCGCCGTAGATTTGAGCAGTTCAGAATTTAATGCATGGGAATGATAGGAAGATCGAGGCCGTTTGATCGAATACATTATTGATCCAACGGCTGCCGTATGAACCAGCTTTTCTAGAATCAGTGAGGACATTTCCGTAAATAAATTTCTGCGTTGATGGATTGTGTGGGAGTTTTAAATTTGAAACAGGCGGCCGGGGTAAATCGAACCGCCAATCGGCTATAGTAGTTTCAACCCGGTCGAAAGGTCGGGCCGAACCGGTTCAAAATTTCTATTATTATTTATTGCGAGTTGGTGGATTCGGTGAGTTTATTTATTGTGTTGACAGAAGGATCAGTGAATGGACATGGAAAAGGGTATTTTTGTCTCCATATTTTTTACTTTACTTTTTTGCATTATTTTAATATAGGATTATTTAATTGTTAGTGATTAATTAAGATGATTATTGTGTGCTAATCCACTTGACGGAACTCTAATTTAAAATTAAAGGTGAAATTATCTTAAGGAGTTACTATTATTTCCAGTTCATTAAAATTCTTCTTATTATAATTATAAAGAGATGCATCTTAGAGGCTACTTTATTTGCTGAAAAATAAATGTAAAATATTTAAAAAAATGGGGATTTAAACTTTAGGTGTTTGATTGAATACCTTTTTTATTACTGGTTGATTGTGTTGCACCGCTTGCCACCCCTTCTTTGAAGATAACAAGAAGACAAGAAGAAGAGGGGGCAGCACGAGTCACATATTACTATGATGATTTTCACCATAATTGGAGAAGTGTTGATGCATTATAATAGATACGTACTAAGGAAGAATACTTTAATGATGAAAGTATAAAGAATTTGATGTATTGGAGATATAGTTAGTAAATCATTCATGGTCTTTTTTTGTGTTTCTCTTTCTATGAGAGAAGACTTATGATGATGATTACTCGTCAAGTCTATGTGAAAAGAGTGCATATACATCCTTCATAAGAGGGAAGATATGGAAAGCACATTAGTACGTACTTAAGTTTAATCAATAAGGGTGGCAAAAAAAAAAAATAGAAGAAGAAAAGGAAAGAGAGAAATGCAAGAGTATATCGAGGAATTTTAGAGTGATTTGATTGAATGATCTACTTTTACACTATATGAAAATCATATTTTTTTAGATGGAAAAAGTCATCGCAAAATCCATTTTGCGACGGATGTACGGTAGAATTTAAAAATAAAAAATTCTAATCTGACTGGCTGCCTGCTACCTGAAATTGGCCTACTGCCTTCTCCTACCTAATCGCCCGACTGCCCGAGCCTACCATCCAGCCCGCTCCTGCGTGACTGCTACCCGAGCTTGACTGGCTGCCCTCTCTCACCTGACATGCGACTTAACCGAATTGCCGGTGCAACATGACCTGCACAGGATTCGAACCTACTCCTCTTGCAAACCAACCCCCCTCTATGTGAATCCGTAACATCAGCCGTCCATTCAAATCACGCCCAACTTACCCTTGATCTCCCTCATATTTACTAGTCATGCCGCTCTCTGAAAATTATAAACAGACACCTCATTCCTCATAGAAGAGAAACTAAAATAAGGGAGAGAGAGAGAGAGAGAGAGAGAGAGAGAGAGACTTCATTCGTCACTAGATTACAACCTAATTGTTGACTTCTGTAATATGATTGTCCTCAATTTCAAGGACGAGCAAGTCATTTGTAATCTATCAAACACTAGTATAATCATGCTAGATAATATAACCAATATTCTCAAAGGTAGTGTGGACAATTAAAATAAATCTTAAACATCCATAGAGGAGAAATTAGATAGGCTATCATACCATAAAGAATGCTCATAAATATGATCTCTCTAATCACGTAGATGCATGTAGTTAATCAATTAGTTTTCTAACCCATTCTTAGGTTTCGTTTGAAACGACATTCTTATTATTTTTAAAGCATTTTTTAAGTTTAAAATTTTTTAGAACTAAAATTTTTTGTATTAAAAAGTTTCTTTGAAAATAATAAAAAATTGTCCCAAACGAACCTTAATAAAGCATTCAACACCATTCATAAAAAATTCTACTAATAGATAATATTTTTGACTCTTTGCATATAATGAGCTACATGCAGCCATGCTATTTTTTTCCTATTAATGAAGTCATTACAAATAAGACTACTCTCACTCTTGTTTCTCTCCATGCAAGTTTAGTTCATGCATTGGAAGATACTATAAAAGTTCTATATAGTTTATATATAGGTTATTTTGTACTTAATTTTCATGAACTATAAAATATTTTTTAAATATTTGTAAAAAAATAAATGTATTTGTAAATCCAAAAAACTATTAATGTTACTAAAAGTTTTACATAAAAACTATTTTGAGTTATACATGAAATATGCGGTTAAATTAAAAATAGTAACAAGGTAGAGAGTTGTTGGGAGCAAGGAACTTGGGATTGAGAAATTTTGGGTGATAATAGCGTGATCATTAGCCTTTAGCATTCAACAATAATATTTAAATATTTATTTTTTAAAATATTATATATCTTTTCATATATTTATTTTAACATGATGAAAACTTTAAAATATTATATAAGCAAATATTCAAATTTAGATATTAAGTATTAATCCGGCATCACAAAATTAGCTTGATTGGGCACGAATCTCGAGGCAAAAGTTAGTTGGAAACTTCAAAAATTAATTTCGGGAGCACTCGAACTCCAATTTCAGCGAGTTTATAGTCAAACTGAGCGTCTCGAAAATACGAACCCAACAACACCAAGATCAACCAATCCGAGCCCAAATGGGTCCGAAACAAGGACCCGAAGCGCTGTCGGAAGCTCCTCTTCGACCACCGCCGGAGCTCTTCCCGCTGCCTGAAGACGCCGGAACTCTGCCGGATTTTCGGGAAACGCCTGGAATTTGCAGAACTTTGTAAACTTGCTTGAAGAAACGAATTATAATCTGATTGCCCCGACTTGTGGGACGAATTAGCCATTTGTAATTTGCAAAACACTAGTGGAATTTTTCAACTGGGCGAGGCCCCGTGGTTTTTTTCTTTTTGGGTTTTCCATGTAAAAATTATGGTGTTCGTATTCTCTTTTCTGTTTGTGTGCTGAATACTCGTACAACGCTTGGACGCGAATTTACAAACTCTACCGCCGCGTATATTCTAGCACGCAACACATATATATATTGTTGACCTTGTTTTTCGCTCGAGCAGTTCCTCCCGATTTAATCGAATGTCGTCGAATCTAATTCGGGCTCGAATCGACCCGATTCAAGCCGAATTGGACTCGAATATGTTCGATTAGACTCGATTAGCTTGTTTCCATCGCGTCGTGACCGATTTATTTAAATTGATCATTATTTCAAATTCAATTTTGCACGATTAATTTCGTCGCTCCGGCTCGAACCAAATTCGACTCGAATCGAGCCAAATTCAAACCCGAGTTTAACCTAATTTTAATCCAATGGGACTCGTTTCAGTTCAATTCAACCCCAGCCAAATCCCTTTCACTTTCTAATAAATTTGAATCTATTCACCGGATCAAGTAATGGTTTCGACGGTGCAGATTTCTCTGAAAGTCGAGCTCTGTCGCAACGGCAGGCTTCAGTCGCGTGAGCTCCTTGAATCGGCAATCGTTTCAGACGATTTGGCAAAGAAGCAGAGCGTCGCAGGGCTGTTTGGATGATTCGAGCGAAGCAGGACAGGAGGAGATGCTTAGAAGACCGAGAGGAAGCCTTCGACTACGGCATTCTCTCCCGCTTCTCCTCTCTCTCTCGCTCTCTTTGTTCTGAACCGAAAGAGCCGAAGCCCCATTTTGGAGACCCCGAACCCAGCAGCCGCTGGCTTCCTCTGTTCGCACGACCCCAGCGACCTCTCCCTCTCGTGTCTTTCTTGCTCACGAAGACCAGTCGAAGCCGGCCCCTCTCCCTCTCCCGATCCCGAAGCCGCACAACCCCAGCTCGACGACGTCGGCCTCGCGAAATCCGACCAAACCGAGACCCGCACGACCTCAGGTGGGATCGGACCCCTGCAGCGAACCCAGATCCGACCTTCACGACCGAATCCGAGCTCGTCGTCGCGTTTGTGAGCCCCGGTCACCGACGCCTGGACTGGTCGAACTCCCCTTTGTGAGTCTTCCCCCTCTTCT
Source organism: Dendrobium catenatum (assembly GCF_001605985.2). NCBI lineage: Eukaryota > Viridiplantae > Streptophyta > Magnoliopsida > Asparagales > Orchidaceae > Dendrobium > Dendrobium catenatum. Next base: position 680,633 of record NW_021319862.1, on the reverse strand, counting down.
TCTTCCTCCTTTGCTTCTTTTTCTTCTTCTTCCTCTATTCTAACTATCATGACTTTATCTCACTCAAAATCTAGAGTTTTGTGAGTCTTCTTTTTGTTGGTTGGTAGCAAATCATATCAATAAGGAGTTTTATTTTGGTTAAGCTCAAAGTGTAGAATGAAACCCATGGTGTGTATGTCATCACACCATTTATTTCTTTTGATGAATGTATGCACTCTAGATTCCTTGATAGTTGGAGTAGTTGATTTTGGGAATCATGTAGTAATTTATTTCCTTCTAATTTGTTGATCTATCTAATTTTTGAATGGCAAATTAGTATGTGGCCTTGCTTTTACTTCACGACATGGGATTTAGAGCCTAGGTGTGAACTACAAAATTCATGAGAGGTTATGTTGTTTCTTTGTAAAGTCATGCACATAGAATGTCTGATGAAAAGCCTTTGAGGGTTTTTGAGATGTCTTTTTTTTAGACAATTCATGAAGCATGTAAAGAGGTTTAACCAAATGTTTGGTGAATATATTTAGATGTAAAGATTTTGCATTATTTCTTGTAAGTTTGGACATAACTATGTTTGCTAAACTCCCTCCAAACTTTCCTTAGTGAAATACTTAATAAGCTTGGTTGAGATCCCCTCTTAAACTTGGGTTAACCTATGTTTCTACACAACTTGTTGAGTTAGTTTGTTTTTGTTTTAAATGAGTAATTTGTATGTGAGTCTACATTTACCTTGTGTAACATGATTTAGGAGTTTTATGTGTGATTGATGGTAAACCTCAAAAGATCATGTTGGTCTTGCATCAAACCATGCATACTAAGTATTTGATGAAATGCTACTAAAGAGAGCTTAGCCAATTTTGCTTGCATTGAGTTTTTCACTTGATAAATTAGTTCATTTAGAAATTGCCCAAATAGGTTGTTTGGAGTTTTGTTAGCAAAAAAAAATCTGAGAATAAATTCTTTTTTTTTATGTTTATGCTTCCATGTTGTTTTGTTGAAGTGATTTATCATGGGAATCATTAGTTTCTTTTGTAGACTACTTTAAGGGTGCCAATCTACTAAATGTGTAATGGGATCCTTATGATTAGCTTGTCTTGTATGGTTTCATAAATATTGCATATCAAATATTCATCCAAGTGTTACTAGAAGAAAGTTGTAGTGTTTTGATTCAAACCAAATCTTTATATGGGTTGCATCTCATGAAGTTTATGATCACACAAGAGTTTCATATTTTTGAATCAAAGTTTTATTTCTATTTTGTGAGCAAGGATTGTTCTTTTCGCTTAAAACTTCCAATGCCATTTGATACTTGTTGTCTCTTTTTCATGTCAATAGAAGCATGATAGCTTAAAATAATTTAATTTAGAGCTCCTAATACTTGTTGTTCGTTTGTAGAATCAAAGCTTGTGTTCATTTTGAGTGCTCAAGTTCTCTTTTCATGTACTTTCTTTCTATTTGATATTCATGTGTGAAAGAATTTTTCTAGAGAATAAATCTTTTGCTTTAGGTTTGTCTTGAGAAAGAAATTCATCGCATTACTTGTAGGTTTGCATATTTTAAAAAAAAATTAATATATCTTGTTGGCAATTATTCTTAGAAGAGCACTCATGTTTTTTTCTCTTTCAAATGAATATGTGTAGATTTAATATGATTTTATTTTTGAGAAGGGTTTGTATTCATGATATTTTGTCGATAATCGACTCGATAGTGCTATCTTGGGTTGAGAAATTTCATGAGTGGTCTGCAAAATGAAAGATGTTGATGTTTTACATTTAGTTTCATGTTAGAATGTTTCACTAATTATTTTACATCGAGAAGCTTTATATGAATTGTTTTGTATTGAAATTTTGTGTATTTTATGAGTTTTTGTCTTGTGATTGTTTCTTGATGAAAGGCTTTACAGTGCCTATTCATTAAGAGACTTCCACAAGTAATACCCCACTCCAAATGAAAGGAGACACTTGGTTAGTGGTTGTTGGGTAGAGTTTTGTGTCAAAGAATGAAGTTTTGGTGGGAGATTTTGTAGAGATTTGTTAGAATTTTGGTGTCAAAACAAGAATGAAAAGATCAATGATTTTTAGTAGATGGCTTCTTTTGGGAAGTTTCGTATACTAGTTTTAGAAATCCTTACAAGTTGTGTTGGGTTTGATTGGACTTATTTAGTATAATCCCTATAGGGTCACTTAGGAGTGATTAATACTTTCCTATTTGGATTGAGTTCTCTTGGTGATTATTTCTAAAAGAGTGAGTTTTGGAGAGTTGAAGCTTTGAGGGAGTTTTATGTTTGTAGGTGCTTAGTGTCCTTTTTGGGAGCAAGATAGGATTTCCTAGGTGCTTAGTGTCCTTTTTGGGAGCAAGATAGGATTTCCTCCACTTTGTGTTAGCTTATAGGGTTAAAGAGAATATTGGATGGGTTCAAAGCAAGATGAATTTAGTTGTAAGTCTAGTTTTTTTTAGAGGTCTTTTCCCTTTAGTTGTTGTAGGACTTGGTTTAGAATGTTATGGGTAGATATGTCAAGCGTATCAAGTGCCTCGTTTGGAGTGGGAATAGCAAAGGGCGTCGTTTATATTATAGGATGCACTTGACTTCTACGAAGTGTATCCAATAACAACGACGCCTACACCCCTTTTTGTATTCGATTTTTCGTTGGTTTTCTGCTCCGTTTCTTTTTGATGTTTTTGGTACTACATGCTTGCGAGATAAGGAGGACATAAAGAACAAGTGGCTCAACAAATAATAAAAGGTACGTTCTAGTTTTTATTGCATTTTTTTCATTTCCTTACACTGTTGTTTATTTACAGAACTGCTCTAATACCTCTCTTCTCTATATCTTGCGAGGTACCTTTTGGAAAGCAATGGACAAGGAGCACTTGGAGCTGGAGCTAGGACAACCGGATCCGAGCATCAGTCGTCCCTACTCATCTAGTAGGGACGCTACGGGCGGAACCACCGGGTCGTAGCCCCCGGTGCTGTAAGCTTTCTAAAACTTAGAAAACCTTTAGGGGCCTAGATTGATTGTACGAATCCCAACCTTAGGGCCTTGTAGAAACTTCAATTATATATTTAGGATTGCTCTTGTTTTACATTTCTTTTAGAACCTCAAACCCTGTGACATCCGTATAGAAGTCTTAGGAATTAGAAAACACTGTTTTTAGCCCTACAACACTAGTGACATCTAAGGACAAAAATTAAGGACCGAGTCTTAGAAAACATAGACTTAGGATGCATGCTCCCTATAGGGTAGAGACTTTAAAATAACAACGTAGTGACACGTTTTCCTAGATTTAGATTT
>NW_021319862.1:671132-676824 GCF_001605985.2 Dendrobium catenatum | reverse complement strand
CCAACTTACCTTGATCTCCTCATATTTACTAGTCATGCCGCTCTCTGAAAATTATAAAACAACACCTCATTCCTCATAGAAGAGGGAACTCAAATAAGAAGAGAGAGAGGGAGAGAGAGAGAGAGAGAGAGAGAGAGAAGAGAAAGAGAGAGAGAGAGAGAGAGAGAGAGAGAGAACTAGAGTTCTCTTGCCACCAAACTCCTCCTCGACCACCGCTGGACTTAAAGCCATGCTTACCGAGTATCCCCGGACTTTGCCGGCCACCGACTAACGTCGGACTTCCCCCGACCACCCCCTACACCCGAACTTTTACTCGGTCACCGACTAACACCTCAGCTTTCCATCCGGTCATTGATTGACATCGGACTTTTGCCCGGCCATCGGACTGACGCCAGATTTCATCCTACCATCATCGTGTTGTCGGTATCGGTTTGACCGCCGGTTTGCAACCGTTGAATTTCCTGCATGCCACCGAAACTCGCCAAATTTCCATCAAAGCTTTAATCTTCACTAGATTAATTCAACCCGTATGGTAACTTCTGTAATATGTTCCTCAATTTTAAGGACGAGCAAGTCATTTGTAATCTATCAAACACTAGTAGAATCATGCTAGATATATACCATATTCTCAAAGGTAGAGTGGACAATTAGAATAAATCTTAAACATCCATAGAGGAAGAAATTAGATAGGCTATCATACCATAAAGAATGCTCATAAATATGATATCTCTAATCACTAGATGTAGTTAATCAATTAGTTTTCTAACCCATTCTTAGGTTTCGTTTGAGACACATTTTATTATTTTTTAAAGCAGTTTTTAAGTATAAATTTTTTGAACTAAAATTTACTAAAAAAGTTGTTTGCTTTGAAAATGATAAGAAACTGTCTCAAATGAAGCCCTTAATAAAGCATTCAACACCATTCAATAAAAAAATTCTACTAATTAGATAATATTTTTGACTCTTGCATAAATAGCTACATGCAGCCATGCTATTTTTTTTCCTATTAATGAAGTCATTACAAATAAGACTACTCTCACTCTTATTCTCCTCCATAACAAGTTTAGTTCTATGCATTGGAAGATACTATAAAAGTTCTATATAGTTTCTATATATAGGTTATTTGTACTTAATTTTCATGAACTATAAAATATTTTTTAAAATATTTGTAAAAAAAATAAATGTATTTGTAAAATCCAAAAACTATTAATGTTTACTAAAAGTTTTACATAAAAACTATTTTGAGTTATACATGAAATATGCGTGTTAAATTAAAAATAGTAACAAGGTAGAGAGTTGTTGGGAGCAAGGAAGTTGGGATTGAGAAATTTTGGGTGATAATAGCGTGATCATTAGCCTTTAGCATTCAACAATAATATTTAAATATTTATTTTTTAAAATATTATATATCTTTTCATATATTTATTTTAACATGATGAAAACTTTAAAATATTATATAAGCAAATATTCAAATTTAGATATTAAGTATTAATACGGCATCACAAAAATTAGCTTGATCGGGCACGAATCTCGAGGCAAAAGCTAGTTGAAACTTCAAAAATTAATTTCAGGAGCATCCGAACTCCAATTTCAGCGAGCTTATAGTCAAACTTGAGCGTCTTGAAAAATACGAACCCAACGACACCAAAGATAACCAATCCGAGCCAAAATGGGTCGAAACAAGGAACCGAAGCGCTGTTGGAAGCTCTCTCGACCACCGCCGGAGCTCTTCCCGCTGCCTGAAGACGCGGAACTCTGGCCGGATTTTTCCGGGAAACGCCTGGAATTTGCAGAACTTTGTAAACTTGCTTGAGAGAACGAATTATAAATCTGATTGCCCCGACTTGTGGGACGAATTAGCCATTTGTAATTTGCAAAACACTAGTGGAATTTTTCAACTGGCGAGCCCCGTTGGTTTCTTTCTTTTTGGGTTTTCCATGTAAAAATCTGGTGTTCGTATTCTCTTTTTCTGTTTGTGTGCTGAATACTCGTACAACGCTTGGACGCGAATTTTACAAACTCTACCGCCGCGTATATTCTAGCACGCAACATATATATATATATATTAATATATATATAATTATAAAGATTTATGATTCATTTTATATAAAATATATATTGATGCAAAACCTTATTGAATATATTGTTATGCTATCGTATGAAAATATGAAAAGATCCATATATAATTCAATTCAGATGATCATAAATACATGTTCATTTCATAAAGTTCTTTAGATAATAAAATAAAAACAAAAAAGCAATTTAAACAAAGCTTAAGTATAGAATTATTAGTCATTTAATAATATGAACAAAAGTTTTTTTTGGTCATAAATTTTAATTTTAATTAAGTGTTTTTTCAGTAGTGTGGGTAATTAAAATGTAATTATGGTTTAATTTGAATATTTAGCCTCATTTAATATATATATATATACACACTTAAAATTCAATCAAATCATCAATAATCACAAATCTTCAAAAGTTAAAATTATGGTTAAATTTAATATAGGCCAACTAAGATATGATGATGAATTAATTTTAAATTAGGAGATTTACATACATACCACTTTATATTATGCTATTTATATATCTAACATCTAAAACTTTAATATCACATTCCTACCACCCATAGACCCATAGAATAAATATGGGTGCATAAAATGAAATATTAAAATTTGTAAAGTGATATGAGTGGTAATAATGAAGTATATGAGTGGTATATTTGATATTAAAGTTTTATATGATTAGTAGCTATGAAATTTTAAAAATTTGAGTGTTAGATACGTAAATATCATGAAATAAAGTGGCATGTATGTAAACCCCCCTTCTAAATTTTGTAGCTAAATTATTTAGCCTACTTTACAAATAAAATTTATATATATTTCCCAAATAAATTTAAATTGAATAGTTTTCATAAAATAGCTCATTATTTTTTCATTTAAGATTTATGATTGAAACCAAAATTTATTAATCATAAATGTTGGAGCAAAGATCAGGCCTTAAATGTTCTTGATTGGGATCACGGGGAGCATGGGAGTGTACACGAGTGCCCGGAACTTCTCTCTGTTCAACTACCGCAGCCCCTCGTGAAGCCCAGCCGTTGCATGCCATGTGGCAGGCGGTAGAGGGAGGGTGGATCAGAAAAGGAGGTTTTGTTGTTTCCTAGTACATTTATGGTGAATGTTTGGTGTTAATTAATTAAATTTATAAATATTTTTGAAAATTATTTTTAAGAAAGAGCTGATTTGTGATAAATTAAATTTGTAATTTGATAATTAGCATTTTTAAAAATTAAATGAATGGATGGTTGAATTATTTAGGAGGATTGGTGGACCCCGTCAAGCCAAAGAGATGTTTTTTAATAAAATTTTGAAATATTATAGCATTTTTTTTATATAATACAATTACCAATTATATTATTAGATGATAATTTTATATGAAAGTAAGAGCATTTTTTAGACATATTTATATAAATTATATGTTTTGTGAACAAATGAATATTTATCCTTGTTTTCCTTAAATTAATTATAATTAAAATTTTCGCTCAAATCATTAGCTACATTTGTTTTTTTTAATATAAATATGATAAAAAAACATAACTAAAAATATTATTTTATTTATAATTTCTTAAGAAAATATGAGACTAAAATTTATATAGATAAGATAATTATTTTAATTTTATATTGTATTTAGCTCAAAATAAATCCAATAATTTTAATCCTCATCTTAGCTAAAAATTTGATAAGAATATTCTGATTTTTTTTTTCATTATATTTGATTAGTTTTAATTGATGTAGAATTCATAGATTGATAGCCCTATCAACCAAATATGAATCCATTAACACTCAAACAAAGTAAAACTAGTGGAAGAAAAGGATGTTGGTCGTCCTTTTCTTGTTGGTCATACCTTCTCCTCCTCCCAAAGAGAAGGAGATGCAATGCACGAGACAGAACACAAACCCAACATTTGTGCAGCTTGGCCTCTCTGCCTCTGGTTCACATGTCTCACAATAAATCATTAACCCTTTTTCACATGTTTTTCAACTCCTCTATCTCTATCTCTCTCTCTCCCCCTCCCTTTATAGTTCTAGAAATTATTCTGGACGGAGATCAAACGCAGAACGTCATCTAGAGCAACTACAATGCGGCGGTACCGAGCGAAGGGGCGACATAGCATATTCGAATGATATTTGGTGTCCACACAGAATAATTAATCTTATAGTTCTGCCCATGCAAGTATATGTAATTACTATTATTTCATTTAGTTAAGCTTAATGGCTAATTAAATGTTAGGCCAAAGCAATAATCAGTGCTTTGAAATATTTTCCTTGTGCTGACATGCACCGAACCACCCTAATCAGATGCGCCTTGCATGCATGAACTTTAATGCTTTGGGATAAGGCTGAGATTGCGTGTAAGCCTCTAAGTGCAAGCATGAAATCTATATCACTCAGATTTTATTTTGGACTGTTTTCTTCTTGCTTTTTAAAACAGATTTTTAGTTAAAAAAATTTTTGAATTTGAAATTTTTTACTAAAAAAATCGTTTTAAAAATCAGTATAAAAGCTATACCAAAAGAATCCTAAGAGTAAAAAACCATTCAATTATTTCATGGCGTAAAATACAAATTTCGTCTCATGCAAATTGATTAAAAAAATTACATAACGCAGAGTATAAAATAACATAGATTGTTGACTTTATTAATTCATGCATGGATATGCATATAGATATAGATATAATATACAACTCGAACACTTAATTACGTACGTATAATCTCATACAGCCGAAGAAGAAGAAGGAGGAGAAGAAGAAGAAGAGTTAGAATTTGCAGAAGCAACGGCTACAGAAGCAAGTTTCTGCAAATTAAGCCTCACAACCGTATCCGCGAACATCTTGGTATCCTCCTTCGTGTTGCCTTCGGGCACATCTACGATATAAGACTCCAACACAACAGTATAAACACTTCCATCGTCGCCGCGGAACTCGTTAACGGAGGTCACAGAGCGATAGTTATTGAGTCTGTGCTCGCCGCCGGTGACGCTGAAGCTGAGAATATGGCGGTCGTCGTCGAGGATTTCGAGCCGTTCGGTGCTGGTGGAAGCGGGGAGGCCGGAGACGACGGTGACTTGGCGGACGGAGCCGACGGAGAAGGAGTCTCCGGGGGAAAGGCTGCAGCTTTTGATGAAGTGTTTGTAGCGTTGGGGATTGTCGAAGCTGCGGATGATGGGCCAGACGGCGGAGAGAGGGGCGGGGATGCGTTGGATGATGAGGGAGGTGCAGGTGGCGGGGCGGCGGTGGGGGAAGGTGTGGTGGGCGTGAATGATGGGGGAGAGGGTGGAGAGCTCGTGGGGGGTTAGGGTTTGCGTTTGAGTTGATAGTTCTTCCATGAGGGGAGGTGGAGGAAAGGGAGGGGTTTTTGGGCTGGGTTTTATATTGGAAAGAGGAGGAAGAGAGGGGGAGCACTGATGAACTTTTTGATGAGGATTAGTAAAATTAATAATTTTAATTAAGATTAATGTTGATCGAAATTTAGTTAATTAAATTATAAGATATTTGTTGAATAGTAGCGATTATTTATGTATAATACTCAAATTTTAGCTATCTATAAAATTAATATATTCTTATCTTCACTTTTTAATTTTTATTTATTTAGTTATGTAGTTAAAATTCTTGAATGTAAGTCAGATTATAATTT
>NW_021319862.1:632407-670992 GCF_001605985.2 Dendrobium catenatum | reverse complement strand
AGTAGAACGTCGGGCCTGAACATCGGGCCTAAACGTCGGGCCTTGAGATGGTGGTGCGGAGAAACTGCGGCGGTGGTCCGGCGAGGCTCCGGCGGTGGTCCGGCGAGGCTTCAGCGGTGGTCCGGCGAGGCTTCGGCGGTGGTCCGGCGAGGTTCCGGCGGTGGTCGAGGAGGAGCTTCTTCCTCCTCTTCCTTCTCTTGCTTGGATCCCCCTCTTATGAGAAATGAGGGCTCTATTTATAGATTTTCTGGAGTGGCATGGCCCGTAAATAGGCATGAGATCAGGGGCGAATAGGGAGTGGTCCAATGGACGGCCGATATTGAATCCTACGATCATGCACCGTTCATTGGACATTTGAAGGCCTTAGTGATGTCGGAATTCTATGATCTTGGGCTCGTTGGATTTGTCTCGTCGAGCCCTTCGATTCGAGTATAAGCTCGTCAAAATCGGAGTTCGTTTGGTAACTCAAATAGTGGTTTGAACCTTCCGACAGCGCTTCGGATCCATGATTTGGACCCATTTGGACTCGTATTGTGTCGAATTTGGTGTCGTTGGATTTGTATTTCCGAGACGCTCAGTTTGACTGTAAGCTCGCTAAAATTGGAGTTCAGGTGTTCCCGGATTTAATTTTTGAAGTTTCTAACTTGATTTTTGCCTCGAGATTCGTGCCCGATCAAGTTAATTTTTACATGACGTATCAAGAACAACGTTCGATTCTGTGAGTGTGTGCAGTAAAAAAATAGTGGGCACATTAAAATAGCTAGAGATATATATATATATATATATATGTGTGTGTGTGTGTGAGAAATAGGCCTTAGAGATATTAAAATTTAAATAAAATTTAAGTACAAATTTTCTCATCAAATTTTGAAGCTAAATTATATTCTCCTCTTATTTCACGCCTAAATATATTTTAATGGCTGCAACTGGTCAGCATCAATAATCGTGCCAAGATCTGTTATTGCACTACTTAGGTGCATGTTCTAATTTAGTTCCCAAATAGACAATAATTTAAATCAAAGCACATTAAAATATTTATTGTTGGGAACTTATAATGGCAAACAATCCAAATTTCATTTAAGAAAAAAATCAAACTATTATTATAAATTAATAAATGACGTGGTCGTCTCCTTTTTCCGGGCCATGTGGATGCTAACTGTCTACCCCAGGACACAACTCCCCTTGGCCTATTGGTTGAGAGCTTAGGCTTCCAACTAAGAGGTCCAAGGTTCGGCCTATAGCTATCTTGTCGGAGTCGAGCTTCTCCGAAGGGGGGAGGATTGACGTGGTCGTCTCCTTATGCCCGGCCATGTGGATGCTAACTGTCTACCCCAGGAGCCACTACTACCACTAGTTGATAATTTCTGTTATTTACCTTTTTCAGTTACACATAGAACCGCACCTCTTTTTGTGTTGCCCCAATTTAGTTAGTAGCTCCTGTAGCCAAGTATCATTGGCATATATATCCATCCCGCTATAATGAAGGAATGAGACAGAACAATTAGAAGATAATTCCTTTTCCCCTGTTACTGCTACATTGGTTTTTCCCTTGCAGATTCTTCTTCTCCAGGGTGCCGCTGCATCAGTTCTGGTATCAGAGCGAGGCTCCAATAGCATGGCCGAAGGAAGTAGCCAGCCCAGACTCGACGACGATCGTAGTTTGGAGGCGTTATGGGAGACGCAACAGAATACCTCCAAGCAATTGGATGAGCTTACGAATGTTTTCACTCGTTTTGCAGGTGAAATGCGAGATGAGTTGCGGCAAATAAGGACGGCTTCCATTCCAGTAGTTCGTCCTGTGGTTCCAGCAGCCATACCAGGCCACAGAGCTCCAGGACTCATTAATCCGATGCCCAGACAGGCACCAGCTCTTTTCCAGAGTTCTCAGATTTGGACGGCGATGACCGTCCCGAACAAGAATATTTCGATTCTGATGTAGACGGCCATCGTCCAATACCCAATCGAACCAGGCGCGGCCAGCCGCATCGGAGGGAACATGAAGGTTTCCGACTGAAATTGGACATTCCTACTTTTGACGGTAGACTCCATATTGAAGATTATTTGGAATGGGAAGGAGCGTTAGACAATTTCTTTGATTACATGGAGGTTAATCAAGATAAGCAAGTGAAATATGTTGCTTGTCGGCTCAAAGGAGGAGCCAACGCCTGGAGGATGCAGCTATGTCAAACTAGACAGAGAGAGGGGTGAGGTCTGATCCGTAATTGGCACCACATGAAGCAGTTGCTGCGACGACAATTCTTACCTACGGATTTCAAACAACTGCTATATCTTCAATACCAGCAGTGTAGACAGGGGCAGCGATCTGTTAGTGAATACACTGAAGAATTTTACAGGCTTAGCGCCTGCAACAATCTTGCTGAATCTGAGAATCAGATGGTAGCTCGCTACATTGGCGGGTTGAAGGAGTCACTCCAAGATAAATTATAACTTAATTCAGTTTGGTATGTATCTCAGGCCGTAAATTTTGCCCTCAAAGCGGAAGCACAACTTCAAAGACCATACCGTCAGTCAATTACCAGACGTTCGCTGAAAAAAGGTTATGCGACCTCATCCAAATTGGCTGTCCCACAGACGAAGGGTTCTCTGAATTCTCCTGCTCAAGTGAGCACTCCTACGGCAGAAGCTAAGCCGTTAGCTAGGCCTAGAGCTCAAGGTCGGGACAACCCGTATGCTAAACCTGCCGCCATCAAGTGTTTCAGATGTCTGCAACCGGGCAATAAGTCCAATGAATGCCCAACTAGGCATCAAGCGCAGTTCATGGAGGGGGAAGAAGAGACGGGTCAATTCGGAGTGGGGGAAGAACAGGAAGATTCCATTGAGGAAGTGGTAGCTGATGAGGGGGAGCCTATCCTGGGCGTGCTGGAAAAGATACTGTTAGCCCCACGCAAGCTGAATGAGACTCAAAGGAACAATTTGCTCCACACCAAATGCACGATCAATGTCAAGGTGTGCGATGTAGTGATTGATAGTGGCTGTACCGAGAATATCCTCTCGAAGGCCGTCGTTCAAGCCTTGTAGATAAAAACCTCCAAGAATCCGAACCCATTCAAAATTAGTTGGGTAAAGAAGGTGTAGACTTCACTATTTTCTGAATTTTGCAAAATCACATTTACAATTGGCAAGAGTTATTTGTGCCAATTAACATGTGACGTTATAGAGATGGACGTGTGCCACTTGATCCTTGGTAGGCATTGGCAATTCGATAGCGGAGCAATTCATGACGGTCGAGATAATTCCTACACCATTGAGTGGAAGGGCAAAAAGATCAAGCTGCTCCCAACCTCGCTATACCAAGGCAAAGCAGAAGCCAGTAATTTCACGGTGGCCCGCCTTATTTCCGGGCAAGCACTTCTCCAGTTCAAGGATATGAATCCTACGGTATTAGCCTTGATTGCTAATGATATACCAGGACCGCCTGCTCAATCTCAGTATCCAGAGGTCCAGAGTCTTATTGAGGATTATGGGGACATAACCATCCCTGAATTGCCCCCGACATTACCTCATATGTGAACTCTCCAGCACCAAATTGAGTTCATATCAGGTGCTATTCTGCCCAATCTTCCACATTATCGCATGAGTCCACGGGAACACGCTATCTTGAGGGAAAAAGTACAAGAGCTACTGCATAAACACTTCATCCAACCCAGCTTGAGTCCTTGCGCCGTCCCGATATTGATTGTTCCAAAAAAAGATGGGCAGTGGCACATGTGTAAGAGAGCAGGGCCATTAATCGCATCACCGTCAAATACAGGTTCCCAATTCCACGAATCAACGATCTTCTAGATAAGCTCGCAGGCTCGGCTATCTTCTCCAAGCTGGACTTGAGGAGCGGCTACCACCAAATTCGTATCCGACCGGGGGATGAATGGAAGACGGCTTTTAAAACGGTAGATGGCCTCTTCGAATGGAAGGTTATGCCTTTTGGGCTTTGCAATGCCCCCTCTACATTTATGCGCCTTATGCATGACATTCTTAAGCCTTATTTAGATAAATGTTGTATAGTATACTTTGACGACATTTTGGTGTTTAGTTCTACCTTATTAGATCACTTGAATCATTTGAGGTCCATTTTGGAGACGCTCCGCAGCAATCAACTGTTTCTAAATCTACCGAAATGTGAGCTAGGCGTCACCAACATCAACTTCCTGGGTTTCATATTAACTCCTGAAGGCATCCAAACGGCACCCCAGAAAGTTTCAGCCATTCGGGATTGGCCTGTTCCCCGATCTTTGACTGATGTAAGGAGCTTCCACGGCCTGGCCAACTATTACAAGAGGTTCATTAAGAATTTCAATGACATTATGGCTCCAATCACAATTTTTTTTAAAAAACTACACCATTTTCGTGGACACTTGTACAACAAAGGAGTTTTGAGCAAATAAAGAAAACTCTCAGTTCAGCTCCGATCTTAGCTTTCCCTTACTTCGACATACCGTTCCAAGTGGATACCGATGCTTTAGTCGTTGGCATTGAAGCTGTTCTTTCCCAAGAGGGGAAGCCTGTTGAATACTTCAGCGAGAAGCTCAGTTCTACTCACCAGCGGTGGTCTGCCTATGAGCAGGAATTGTATGCCGTAGTAAGGGCGCTCAAGCAATGGGAACATTACTTACTCCACCGGAATTTTGTTCTTTGCAGTGACAACCAGGCCTTGCAGTACCTCAACAGTCAAAAGAACATCAATAGAATGCACGCTCGTTGGATCATTTTCTTCCAACGGTTCAGTTTTGTGATCAAGCACAAGATGGGACGAACGAATCGGGTAGCTGACGCTCTGAGCCGCCGATCAGCATTATTAATACACCTTTAAACGGAGATCACTAATTTTCAGTAGTTGCAGGAGTTGTATGCCGAGGATAAAGACTTTGCTTCAGTTTGGCCTGTTTGCCAATCGGGACAACCGCAGCATGATTATACCATCTACAATGGATTCTTGTTCAAAGGCAACAGCCTTTGCATCCCATAGTCATCCTGGAGACCGCAATTGATTAAAGAACTCCACTGCGGGGGTTATCATCTCACACTGGTAGAGACAAAACCTATGAATTGCTACAATCCCGGTTCCACTGGCCACACTTGCGTCAAGACGTGGCCAGATTTGTGGAGAAGTGATATGTTTGCCAAAGCTATAAAGGTAACGCCCAAAATACTGGCTTATACCTACCACTTCCAATACCCGATTCTATCTGGGAAGATTTATCACTCGATTTTGTGTTGGGACTACCACGCACGAAGAAAGGAGCTGATTCCATCATGGTGGTCGTCGACCGGTTTTCTAAGATGGCGCATTTTCATCCTGTGCAAGAAGACGTTCGACGCCATTAACATCGCCCAACTCTTCTTTAAAGAGATCAACCGGCTACATGGGTTGCCTCACAGTTTGACTTCGGATCGTGACGTCAAATTTGTCAGCCACTTCTGGAGGGAGCTATGGAAAAGGTTGCAAACCGACATCAAGCTAAGCTCGGCGTATCACCCCCAAACAGATGGCCAAACCGAAGTTGTTAACCGGACTCTTGGCAATATGTTGCGTTGTCTTGTGCAAGATAATCCTAAGAGATGGGAAGTGCTCCTTAGTCATGCCGAGTTTGCTTACAACTCTATGTTTAATCAATCTACGAGTTACAGCCCCTTTCAAATAGTTTATACTAAACAACCCAATCAATTGGTAGATCTCACTATCTTGCCAAAAGACACTCGCACCTCAGTCTAGAAGACAATCACCCAAGCTCAAGAGACTATACAGACAGTCAAGAAAAAACTTTAGGAGTCAACTGTTAAGTACAAACAAGCCGCCGATCTCCACTGGCGAAGGAAGACATTTACTGTGGGTGATCTAGTGATGCTACGAATGTGTCGAGAACGGTATCCGCAAGGAACATATTCAAAACTCAGTCCCAGGAAAATCGGCCCTTTTCCAATCAAGCACAAAATTAATGACAACGCATATGTAATTGACCTCCCGCAAGACATTCAGACATCTTCCACATTCAATGTCGCCGACATCTACAATTATCATCCACCAGATGGTGATCAGCCTATAGCTATCTCGTCGCAGTCGAGCTTCTCCGAAGGGGGGAGGATTGACGTGGTCGTCTCCTTATGCCCGGCCATGTGGATGCTAACTGTCTACCCCATGAGCCACTACTACCACTAGTTGATAATTTCTGTTATTCACCTTTTTCAGTTACACATAGTACTGCATCTCTTTTTGTGTTGCTCCACTTTAGTTAGTAGCTCATGTAGCCAAGTATCATTGGCGTATATAACCCGCTATAGTGAAGGAATGAGACAGAGAACAATTAGAAGATAATTCCTTTTCCCCTGTTACTGTTACATTGGTTTTTCCCTTTCATGTTCTTCTCCAGGGTGCCGCTACATCAATAAATATATTGGTGTATTATTACAGATCAAATCATTAAAAATAGTGCACATTTTAAATTTCTTAGATCTATTATTAACAGAATTCATGTTGGCGGGTTGAAATGAAGAAATGCATCAAGCCTTTTACATGATAGAAAAGTATCCCTCAAATGAGCGGCTTTACATTTAAGAGACAAACATGAAATAGTTAATAAGATTAGAATCACCTCGGATGATTTAGGCTTCGTTTATGATGGCTTTCTTACCACTTCTCAAAGCGGCTTTCTTGTAAAAAATCAATTTTTTTGTACTAAAAAGTCACTTTAAGAAGTGTAAAAAAGGCCGGTTTCGTCACATAAAATCCCGACCTTCTTACGATCTTATTAGGAGAGCAAATATATTAGATTCAACCTATGGAAATAAAAGTAGAGATAAGCCTTAAAAAGACTCAATTATAAAGTATTAAAAATAATTTTTATTTAGTAAATTCAAATGAGAATTCGACTGATTTGCTCATAGAATGCTTCCCATGCTGTAATATACAATCTCTATCTATTTACCTCAAGAATTTTATAAACCAGCTTTTATTTTAATCCAAATCGACACTAACCTCCAAATCTGAACTGGAAGAGAGCATTCCAGAGCTAACGACACAGCAGATTCTGGGGATGATCAACGATGCAATAAACTATACAAATTCATCAAAATTACAAGTTCTAAGGTCTCGGAAAGCGAATCAATAGAAAAAACAAAAGGAGCTACATTTGCTGCTAAAAGACTAGTTCAGACTTTTCCAATCATGTAGAAACTTTTCTAATCTGCTTTTCCATGAACACATGAAAATAGAAAGATAACAAAGTTGGCCAAGTTTACAGATATACAACAAAGGTTACATTTTGAATACATATAATGGAATTAGAAGCTTCAACCTTAAACATTTAACATGGAGGAAAACAAGTGAAGTACAATTTGCAAGCCTTCTTCAGCTGATTTCATGATCTAAACACCAGAAAGAGAGTTTGGAATAATGAAAAATATTTCCTAAAATGTTCTTAGGAAGAAGAAGGTAGATTGTTGCAGACTACCTTGGCTTGATCTGTTTCAATGGTTTCTGTGTAGGCTGCTAGATCCTTCTTCAGCACGGTTCTTTCTGTTGATTTCAGAATACATTTCTTCTATCATGGGTTTCCAGAGCCGAACTCGTGCATTTATAAACCAGTTTGAGACCTGGAACCACAAAGAAAGGATAGAGATGGATACATGGTGAACAATGAAGTCTAATTTAGTGAGAAAAACCATATTTTAATCAGATGTAATCGAGATTTGATGTTAGGATCTTGTCAACAACTTCTAAGACTTTTTTTGGAACGGAGTATCCACGCGCTGCCACACCCCAGAAAAGGCGCTTGACGGCATGACTAATCCTCAGCTGACCTAGAAGAGGCACCCACCCCAGAAATCTCCTGGCCCGCACTTGATTGAGTCTCACTTAAGAGGCGGTGCCACTCGAGGGGATTCTAGCACGGGTTGGAGGGTTCTCAACCGTACTCGCCCACCAACTAAGGTAAGCAACGGTGGGTAACTTCTAAGAATTTTATCAGCAACTAAACTAGCTGATACTCACAAATATTTTACTTACAAAAACTAAACCAAAGAATAGTAAGAACATTCTCCATATTTGGCTTGGCTTACCTGACTCCTTGTGAGTCCACTTTTAAGTGCCAACAATTGCTTTTCATTGTCTTTAGGGTACCTAAAATTATTGACAAATATCATATATTAAAACAAATATAAAGAAAATATTATCATGAAATTTAAAGAATTTTTGTGAGGCAACTCACGGATGCAAAAAGTTCTGAAACATCCAAGCGCGAAGAACTGAGACTGATTTTTCTGGTAGACCCCTCTGTGGTCTCCATGATGGTTGATCAGTCCTCTTTAGCTGCTGAAGAGCCCACTGTCTTTGGATGAAAGAAGTTTCAAAGCTTCTCTCTTTCTCTTTCATGAATTCAAAGCTCGATTCTTGACTGAATGAAGCAATCTGACCAGTAATTTTCTTCCTGATAGCTCTATAAAAGCTGGATATAGTGCTGAGAGCAAACTGGGCAGGCAGATGACACCCTGTGGCTGTTGCGGAATGGAAAGCTGAAACAGCATTTTGAATCTGATCGACACACTGAGTGAACCTCTGGTCAACCTGTAAGTTTAATGAACAAAGTTTCTGTATAACAAAAAATTAAGAGAAGAATTGTACATGATAACTTGGCTAGAAGCTGATTATATTTATCTGAGGTTTTAATTATTGGATTGCATCTACTTTACTGGGTGGATAAAGCAAATCAAATCATTCGAGCATATAATCTCTCTAGGTACCTGCTAAGGCATTAGAAAACATTGAGAATGCAGATCTTCCAATGCCTAGCCTGGTTTAGCATGACTAAAAACTGTAGAAGTTTTAATTACTTGCATGTCATTGATAGGATTGATGTGTCGTAAAAGATCAACTTGATTATGCATGATTATCAACATATATTTGAATTGAAAACTTTCAAAAATTCAAGAGCATGTGAACTCCAAATCCGGGAAAACTTGTAGATAAATAGAACAAGTCAATGAGATGAACTTCTATACACAAAAAATGATCTGATTTGAGTCCAAATAAACAAGTAATACACTTAAAGCATAGTTGAAAACTTTGGGATGTTAATTGGAGGAATAATAGATCTTCAGGTATTGCATGCTTATAGTCAAATCGAGCGTCTTGACAAGACGAATCCAATGAGCTCTAGATCACTTAATTTGAAAATTATTAAGACACTTAAATGTTAAAAGAATAATCTATAATTAAGGAAATCAATAAGATGAATTGTTTTGGATTTTGAATATATGTATTGGGCATCCACACTTAAAATCTATAAATATGACCCCGCTTCTTACATGATGGGGATCATTGGCTTAAGATTCAAGAGAGCTCACAGACTTGAAGAATCCTTGAAGCTCCCACCAAACCACTACCCCTTTGCTGACATTGAAATACCATCATTGGACCTCCGCCGCCTAAGCACAATCGTCGAAATGCCATTTCCCAACCTCCATTGTTAAATTGTCATTGTCCTATTATGTCCCTTCGACCATCATCTCTTAACTACGGTCCTCCAACCACCATCATCCGACTACGATATCATAATTACAGTCACCCCATAACACAATCTCTTGACTATTATTTATGTATGATGTATATTCATACAAAACTGAAAAGTTAAATTCTATCTCCAATATTACGAAAGCTTTAGCACCAAGGATAATTATTAATTTGGGCCCGTAAAATTGTGAATGATGTATTTATGATTCAATTTAAGTTGCTACGCCTAATCTTGGTTGAATTAAGCCTTTGAAATAATTACATATTTTCCATTAAAACTGACTCAATATTTTTGTTGTTTGGTGCGACATGCATTGCACCGAATCTAAAGAAGTATTGCATAGAATCCATATACCATGATATATTCAATATAAGAATTAATGAGATCAGACTACTAGCATTTGAGATAAAGGATTAAGTTACCACCCTCATAAACAAACAAAAAAAGTCACCACCCTTGTTATGTGTGCAAGGGGAATAAAACATTTATGATTCTTCTTTGGGTTATGAGCCAACCACATGAATCACTCATAGGAGTTCTCAAGATTCAAGCGTTCGACCTAAATTTGCGAGAATGTGCTAGGTGGCTATAAAAGATAGATCTCTAAGCTGGCAATTGGGGTGTTCTTGAAAGGTAAAAGCTATGAGATTAAGCCTATTTGTGAGGGTTCCTTTGGGCCTTTTTTTATTGAGAGCTGGTGTACTTGGATTTTAAGCACTGATAGGAAGGTTGTGGAACCAGAACTTGAATAGGTTGATGGGAAGACTTTAGGAGATAATTAAATGAACCAATCTTATATTGCACAACTCGTCATAGTGCTATAGATCATTCCTTTGGAATTTTAAGAGTTTAAGGGGAAAATCACTTTGGATGTTAAAGAATTCAAAGATAGGTCCGCTTTCAATTGCAGTGAATACCTTTTGCACGCAATAGTAGTGATTCAAAGGTCTTTCGCAGATGTTCAGTTCAAGAATTAACTGACTTTATTGAGATTGAATGGTGATTAAACCCTCAATGAATTTGGGAGTTTAAAATACTCAGTTTAAATAAGTCTTAAAGGAGATCCATATTTTGCCCTAAAATATTGAATCAAGGAGGAGAATTATTAAAAATGACTCCATAATTTGATGTTTGGTACAATTTGCATGGCATGGGATCTAAAGAAGTATTGTATAAGATACAAATAATGGGTGTAGGTTTCATTCTAGCCAAACCAAGTAACATGTTGAACCAAAGATGATGTTGATGTTATCTATGTACTTGATCTCTCTTTTGTGTCCTTTGTGGAAGAACTTTAATATTGGTGTTGTGTGTTGGATATCCGTACAAGGCTAAGATGAGAAAATCTAACTCTATTGCCTCGTCTTAGCATTGTACGGATATCCAGCACACAAACAATTAGGTTACGAGTTTCTTTCTAACATCCACAATAATCATAATTCTCATATGATATATTGCTATTAAATTTCTTTCAAATGAACACACATAATATACTTCATTGATCCACACAACATAATTTTAAATTAGGGCTAAATTTCAACAACCATATGCAGTCAGACAAAATCAGATCGAGCAAATTCAATAAAAGTCTGATAATAACATCTAGTTTTTAAATAATTAGATTTGCCAAAAAATGGCTAAATTGGTGAAGAGAAAGATAGGGGAAATGAGATGATGGAAAAATAAAAATCTATTGTGAAAAGGACTACTAGATATTATTTGAGAAAATGTCTTATGTGAAAAAGACTATTTGTTATTGCTTGAGAAAATAAAGGAAAACAGGAAACCTCATACCATCTGAAGCATATTTATCAGTTCATATTTTCTTGTACTATTTTGCTCCTGCAGCTGGAAGTCTGTTTGTTGTTCCTGCTCATTTTCTCCTGAACAAAATGGCAAGCCATTAGAGCCAGTTGCTGTAAATCCATTCACAATGGAGCAGCTGGAAGAAGACCTCTTTGCCTCAGCCACACTATCACCAAGTGAATCATCAACCTCTTCCACATCTTCAGTGGCATAACTGGCAAGTTCAGAAAGTATTTCTTGAATAACAAGTAGATATCTCGATCCTGATAGCATTTGAGAAAAGTGAACAGGCATATGAGATGATCCACAGCACAAGGAAAGCTTCTCTCTATTTGTAAATGAGTTCTGATAATCTCGAGGAAGATTATGCATCTTATTTACATCCATTGAGCTACCAACTCTAGACATAACTTGTGTCATGCCAGAATAGCTTACTTCAGAGCACTGGTCTGCACCATTTGCCAAGCTGAAGACAGAAGGCTGAGAGGAGCCAAGACTCAGTGATAGCTCATTTCCATGAGAAAGATCAAAGCTCAGAGTAGATCTGTTGGAAATCCAACCTTGCTCTAAGCTTCCTACAAGATAAGATGGGTGAACTGTGCTAGATGTTTGAGTTGAAGGAAACTGATTCCTGGAAAGCTCATCATACAATTTACAATTCAACATATTGTAATTCCGTTGTCCATTCGAATCACCACCACCTTTTTGAGATGCTAAGAATACGGTGTGATCCTGCGGCCCAAAGTCAGAGCTTACTGAGATCTTCGCGGATGAATTTAGAGAAATGCAGCTTTCAATGGGTATGACTTTCTTCATATCCTCTAAAGAGAAGGATGAAGTCGTATGATTATCGCGCAAACTAGTGGTTGTCGACAGAAGATCAGCAAGCGAAGCAGCAGACAAAGAAGTTCCCATGAGGTTCTCTCTTAAGTTGGTATTTCCAATTGAGGCATTGAATGAAGCATTTGTAATATGAGACATATTAGGAGCATACAGTTCACTATTTGGGCCTTCTTCCTGGTATGTAAGATATAATGAATCCGTATGCATAATCTGCCTGCAATTGCCATGATCTGGTACATCGGACGGAAACATAGAACCTGAAAACATTTGTGAGCTAAATCCATCCATGGCCGCCATATAACTATGATCTGCAGCTGATGAAGAGGCATTGAAAAAATCATTCTCCATCATGAATAAATTCAAAGACCTTTTGGTGTCCTCAGAAGTTGCTCTGATAATGCACAGCAGGCAAAACAGTTAAATCATTCTATCTTCTGGCAATTCTCAAAACTCAAGAAATATGACCAACCTGCACAATTACACACAATTGAGGCTGTAATATCTACAGGGAAGTTTTCAAAAAAGTGGAAAGAAAAAGTAGAAAGGCAATATTTCTCATTATTTTTAAACAAACCCACATTACAAGAATAGCTGTTTATGAAGGAATTATGAATGCTGAATTTAGAAGCTGTAAGCTAAAAGGTTTGCTCAGAAAAAAAATCAAATAAAGACTTGTAGATGAACACATTAAAGTTCACAAATACAAGAGAAAAGTTTATGTGATAAGGTAAGATCCACCTACGTTCATGATTGCACAAAGATAAGATATTTCACTAAACATTAACAGAGGGGTAAATCACGAATTTCTCTTCACATAAGATTGAAGATGAATATTGAAATAATACAAAATGAATGATAGAAAAAGTATAGCATTCTTACAGAAATTTTTGCTAGATATGATTACTATAAAATTTCTAAAATATTAAGAGAATATTTGATTATAGCCTTAACAAGCATAGTATCAACTTCATAGTGTCCAAATATTATTAATGTAATTTCTGATTGTAAAATTTAATCCCTGCACTCTTCTTCACCGTCTCTCCCTCAATACTCATACATCCTCAATTTATTCTCAGCTCACGAGATCTGGAAAACTCTTGAGAACATGCAACAACCCACCAACCGTTCGAGAGTTATCTAACTCAAGAACGTTCTACATAACGTTACAATGGGAGACAGCTCAATGCAACAATACTTGGCCCAAATCAAAGGATTAGTAGACAACATCGCCGCTGCAGGATCTCGAGTAACTCTGAGGGCATCATTCACTATATCCTTAACGGATTGCCGACTGCCTACAACTCATTATGTACTTCCATTCGAACCTGCCAAACTACCATAAGGCTTGAGGTCCTCTACTCCCTACTGTGCAGCGAGGAGATCAATATTCAAAATCAGCTCCTCAAGGACTCCACATTGTCCAAAGACAATGCTGCCTTCTACACTAATAACCGTTCCAATCGAGGCAGAGGAAACTCTACGTTCAATCCTTGCCCAAGTCGCGGCAGAGGATCCAGCAATTGAACCACGGGCAATACCAGCTCAACTGCATATCCATCAAACCCGCCCAGAAAAATCTGCCAAATCTGTCGGGCACATTGCTGCGCAATGCTGGCACCGATGCAATCTAAACTACGTTCCCGCCCCGCCTCGAGCCATGCTCTCTCACGCATCATCTGCCCCTCAGATAGAATGGGTACTAGACACAAGCGCTTCGTCCCATCACAAGGCAGATGCTACCAATCTCCATCAACCGCTTCCCTATCAAGGGTCAGACTCGATTTCTATTGTGAATGGCAGCACGCTTCCCATCCAGCATACCGGAGACGGCATCCTTCCCTTACCTCAATCCAATCGTAAGTTGTATCTACGCAACCTCCTTCATGTTCCAGCCCTATCTCACAACTTACTCTCCATTCACAAACTAACATTCGATAATAATTGTTTCATCTCTTTTGATTCGTCTGGGTTTCAAATCCTCGACCTACAGGACAACCAAATCCTCCTTCGTGGTAGGAGCAGAGATGGTCTCTACCCCCTATCAGCTGCCATCTCCAACAAACGTTCTTAAGCTCTCCGGTCCAATCTGACCTCAAACAAAGCTTGGCATGATCGGCTGGGCCATCCACATCAACTAATATTACATACACTAGCTAAATTAGATTCCTCTATATGTATGTCCCCCATCTCTTTCGTTTGCAAATTTTGTAATATGGCTAAAAGCCATAAACTATCTTTTCCAAATAGTTCACACAATGTTTCAGCTCCGTTTATGTTAGTTCATACAGATGTTTGGGGCCCTGCACCAATTTCATCACTCACTAGTTGTTGCTATTATGTCATCTTCATCGATGATTATACTAGATTTTGCTGGCTATCCTTAATGAACTCAAAAGAAAAAACCTTCTCTAAATTTCCAGCAATTCATAAGTCTAAGTCAAAATCAGTTTCAAACCAAAATAAAAACATAACGATCCAACGGGGGCGGCGAGTACACAAGCACACAATTCAAATCATATCTTTCCTCCAACGGCACCCTTCAACAATTCTGTTGCCCTCATACCCCTGAACAGAATGGCCTTACTGAACCAAAGCATTGTCACATACTTGATGCAACTCGTACACTTATACTAGCTGCTCATCTACCCCATTCCTTCTGGGCAGACGCCTTGCTCACCGCTAATTATCTCATCAATAGGCTACCAACCAAAGCACTCAATCTCCAAATTCCGTTCCAATTGCTTTATCACTCCCAGCCATCTTATAATCATCTCCGCGTGTTTGGTTGCCAATGCTTCCCATGGTTACGACACCAAGCACCTAACAAATTGTCTCCTCGATCTCTCGAAGGTATCTTCATTGGATACTTTCCTACCCATAAAGGGTATAACTGCTTTGACCCTCTCACCAACAAAACCAATGTCTCTGGACATGTTGTATTCCACGAACATATATTCCCCTATCAATCTTCCAATATCAATCCACCACCTTCACCCTCAAACAACTACACTTCGCCTCTCCCTCTCCTTCCCATCTCAGCCATTTCAGCTCCACAAATACACCAAGATCCTCAAATCATCTTTATCGAGCCCACCTCACCAAAAATACCTCCCATCCCTCCAGCCACAACATCTCAACCAAACCTTCCCCATACTGATCTCAACTCCTCCTCGTCCAACTCAACCATTCTCATCTCTCCACCTCCAACCAAACACCCAATGCTAACTCGCCTCAAATTCGAAATTGTTAAACCCAAACTAATATTCGACATGCTAGCTACCACAACAAATCCTATAACCCCAACCTCGTTCACTCAAGCCAACAAAAATCCCAACTGGCGTGCTGCCATGACCGAAGAAATTTAAACCCTTCACCGACAGGGCACGTGGTACCTTGTCCCCCTACATCACAACATCTTATTTTGGGGTGCAAATGGACTTAACGAACAAAACTGGATTCCACTGGGCAAATTGATCGCTACAAAGCACGGCTTGTGGCCAAAGGCTTTGATCAGCAACCTGGAATCAACTACCATGAGACATTCAGTCCCGTAGCCGAAATGCCAACCATACGAATACTATTTGTCATTGCAAATCAGCGCGCCTGACAAATCACCCAGCTGGATGTTTCCAATGCCCTCCTCCATGGAGATCTTGACGAAGAAGTTTACATGAGGCAACCACAAGGGCTCATTGATCAGCAATTTCCCAATCACGTATGCAAGCTTCTGTTAGGCGGGCCCCTCCGGTCCTTACTTACTCTAGGCGGGCCCCACATGGAGTTAATTCAAGGGTTGGAGGGAAAATTTGAATGGAAAGGGGGGGGGGGAATTTGAATAGAAGGGCTGTTTAGGGATTTTGTATGGGGATGAGAGTTAAAGAGGGGGAAAGGGGGGAATTAGGTCCTCATCTTGAATTTGAATGAAAAGTTTGAGATCTCATTGTGTGCTTGGGCTCTAGGGTTTGCAAGAGACTTGTGGAGAGTTGTTCTTCCTCTCGAATTGAAGAACTATTGTATCTTTGCTGTTTTGATTCTTCTTCCAGTGGAATACAAGTATTGGCTTGGTTTTATTCCAGTTTTTCCCACTGTTTTCTCAGTTTGAGTGCAGTTTTCTGCTGTCCACAGCAGAAATTCTGCTGTTTTCCTGCTGTTTGCTCTTCCGATTGGCTTAGGATTGCTTGCGAACTCAAGTATTACCTTAGGGTTACTTGCGGACTCAAGTATTTCCTATCAGCTTCGCAACGCCATTTGCGTCCTAAAGCAATCCCTAAGGCAGTGGTATCCCAAACTTACCTCCATCTTCAAGAAACAGGGTTTCAATTCACTAAGTCTGATCCCTCACTTTTATTTTACAATGTTGACCAAATTCGCATATACATACTCATATATGTCGACGACATGCTTGTCACCGGTAACGATAACCAATTCATCTAGTAGTTCCTTGCAAATCTTAAAAAGGCTTTCTCCCTCAAAGAACCCGGCCCTGTTTCAATGTTCTTAGGCATTAGAATCACCCCAGTCCCATCTGGTCACTTCCTTGACCAGCAACAATATGCCCAAGCTATCTTGCAAGCTAGTGGTTTCCTCAACTGTAAACCATCTCCTACTCCTATTTCTCTCAAACCGCAAACCCACAAAGCTTCAACTCAACCGTCACATGACCCAACTCTCTACAGGCAGCTAGCAAGCTCTCTCCAATATTTAACCATCACAAGACTGGACGTTGCATTCGCTACCAACCAAATCTGCCAGCATATGCACGACCCACAACCGGGCGACTTTCAAGCCTTGAAGAGACTCCTCAGTTACATTCAAGGCACAATTACATACGGACTCCCTCCGTTGCATACCAATCTGGATCTCACAACTTATGTCGATGTGGATTGGGCCTCCGACAACACTGATCAGAAATCTACAACTGGCTTCTGCACTTTTCTTGGCTCAAATCTGATTTCATGGACATTAAAAAAGCAAAACACCGTCGCCAAGTCATCTACCGAGGCTGAATATCGAGCGCTGGCAGCGGCAACATCGGACATTCTCTGGCTTAGGAGACTTCTTCGAGAATTTGATGCATCCCAAACTCAACCCACAAAAATATTCTGCGACAATACCTCAGCCATAGCCTTAGCTAAAAATCCCATATTCCATGCTCGCACTAAACATATTGAGATTGACTATCATTTTATTAGTCACCACATTAACAACAAGGAGATCAAAGTACTACACATCAACTCCATTGCTCAACACGCTGATCTCCTGACAAAGCCTCTACCTACCTCCAGGTTCCAAGAACTTCGCACCAAACTGACTATCCTTGCCAGAGACAATCAATTTGAGGGGGCAGTTAGAATACACTAACACATCTACCCACTACTCTTTACAACCAGCGGCGGCAGGCTCCAGCCGTCTTCCAGAAAGATCCATCTAACGGATCACGTGACCATTCCATTCTTCTATATATGTAAACAGTAGTAGAAGGAAAAGTTATGAGAAGAATGTTTGAAATTCATTTCACTTTCTAGCTAACCTCTCTGTTTCCCTGTGTTGCTTCTCCGCTAATGCAAGTTCTTGTCACAAACGGCTTTCTTGCTGCTTCTTAAAGAAGCTTTTTAGTACATAATTTTTTTGTGTGCTAAAAAGCTGCTTTAAGAAGCAACAAGAAAGCCGTCCCAAAAGAAGCTTGAGACGTATGATAATTTAGACTTGTGTTTCTTTTACTCTTCAGTTTATGGCATATATTCTTTAAATAATATCAAGCGGTTAGTGAGCAACATAATTACAATTTATTTGTCATATAAAACATGTATAACACCTTTTCAGTATACTGCGGTTGTGAAAAACATAACGTATATGTGCCATTTTTGCGATCTATTTTTATCTCGTTAAACTTTTTGACTTCCACAATATATTTCATGTTAAACCTCCTCAATAGTTCTCTCTTTAAATCATTGATCTTTTAAATATCAGTCTTGTAGTAAACATGTTATGCTCATATAGTAATATAATAATTCAATCTTTTTTTATTCCTTTAATATAGTAATAGTGATCGTTGTTGCATCTGCAAAATTTAATCCTACTCCTAAACCTGTTTTGTTTTTTGTATAACTGGTGAGGTTCTTGTCACAAACCATAAAAAGCTATTTTTTTTTCACACAAGACTTTATTTTTCATGTTTAACCAATCTTTTGAGATGAATCGCGTACATGTCTTTCTCTAGGTTAGAATGTATGAAAGTTATTGTGATACTTATTTAATCAAGATGTAATTCTTCTACTAATACAATGCTCAACACTACTAAAAAGTCATTAGTTTAACAATTTAAAAAATATCTTTGTAAAATCTATACTTCATTTATGTTGGAATGCCTTTAAAACAAAAGCCCTGTCTTGTGCATTTTGGTTTATCTTTTCCTCTTTTGTTTTGAATATTAATTTATTTTATAACTGTTAGAAAATTGGGAGGAGTTCCTTGCAACAGAGAGGGAGAGAGAGAGAAGGGATGACAAATTTTAGAGAAGGAAAACTAATCTAAAGCTTTTATTCAATTTTTTCCAAATTATACATCAGCCTACAATGCCTATATATAGACATTTACATTGTTGTGGTAACTTGCAGGATCAATCTATCCAAAATTGGACCAACACATCATAATCTCCATCTTGGTCCATGTTTTACAATCAAAGAACCACCTATGCACCTATTGCAATCTAATTGGTTTCCTGCACTAACTCCACGAGCAATCGCACCGAACAGGGCCCAATCTCGCTCGTGAAAGGCCTCTACCGTATGTTCCAATCAATAACTCCAGCTCATGATCCAGCAGCGATTCGTCAGTCTTCCTCAGACACTCGTGCGTGCTCCAACTTGCGACCTCCCACTACACATCCGATTCCAAGTCCACGACCAACCTATTGCCCCAAGGTTCTTGATCTTGCTTGTTTTGAACCACTGCTCCAACACACAACAACCAAATGACCCTTTTCGCCGATCAACCCGCAATCTAACCCGAAAACTCCACCTCAAAGATCTTGACTAATCTTTAATCAATAAATGAAAGATCTTGCTTCCAACCGGTCTTGCACTCGATTTTGATGCTTCAACACACTCCTGTGCCCAAGCATCACCTCCGAATCTATAGCTCAGACTCCAATCTCTGATCCCTTGCGAAATTGTGCATCTAGCTATTCGGACAACCTAACTCTGCCTATGTTCCGGACCCCTGTGCTCACATGCATATGCAACAAACCTGCGCTCATGCACGACCCGCATGAGTCCGCCAATTTGACCTATACGACACCTGGCCGCGCTTGTGGCAGCCTTCCTCAGACCAGTGCATGCTTGTGCCTTACGCCCACGTCTGCCCCTCACACATCCGCCTGCACCACACACCACATGAACCTCGTACAACCCGCTTGAACCGCACCCCCCGCGACCTTTCCTTGTTATGGCCCGCTCGCGCCTTTGATGTTTGCACGTGTTCTTACGAACATCTACTCCAGGCCTACCTGCCTGCACCATGCACCGTGCACATCGTGCGTTAGACCTGCCTACTCTAGCCCGCCCGCACTGCTTCCGTGCGAATGTCACAAGCCTGCACTGCTCTGGCCACATCCTAGAAACCAGAAGCAGCAGGTCCGCCTCCGCAAACACGAATCGCCTGTACCACATGCTTGCCACGGCCAAACCCTTTCTTGATTCACCTCAAGAACACTTTCCTCCTTCCTCGATCGCCTCAACGAGGCTTTGATACCATTTGTTAGGTAATTGGGAGGAGTTATTGAGAGCTTAATGAGCTTTTTGCAAGAAAGAGGGAGAGAGGGAAGGGATGACAGATTTTAGAAGAGGAAAACTAACCTAAAGCTTTTATTCAATTTTCCCCAAATTATGCATCAGCCTACAATACCACAATGCATATATATAAGCATTTATATTGTTGAAATAACTTGCAGGATCAACCTATCCTAAAACTACCTCACAGTAACATTGTTTTATCTTTAGGCACCTTAGTCAATATTCAAAAGTTCTTTTTTCATAAAAATACATCTCTTCCTTCAATAAAACTCCTACTTAACAAAATTCTTTTCATGAATGGCTTTGTTATAGCACTTAAGCTTGTGAATAAGTAGAATAATAGTTAATTGGCCTGGGAGTTCCTTATGAGCTTCTAACTTGGCCACAAGTGTTCTGAGAGCTCATGCTACTCATGAGTTTCTTATAACATTTTGTCTTTATTTTGGGATATACACCTCTTCTAGTACAAAATGCTCTAGAATGGAGTGTCTTTTATAGTAGTATTTGACTTATTTTTGTATAATACAAATTCATTGAAAATGGTATTTTCACACCATCACTATCCAAAAAACTATAGCTAAACTCATCTTAACCATATTAAATGAAGCAACACTTCTTAGATTTTTGGTCAAATTAATCTCTAATGATTTGACCAACATAAACATATGACTGGCAGCAAAACTCTTTCAAACATGATAAATATGCATCCTTGCCTATCTGGTTTTTTCCTAAAGCAGAAAGTTGAGTGCAAGGGACAATCCTCGGTTGATCAAATATACAATTATGTTACTACATCATCTACTTAGAATGAATTGGGAAGACTTGCATGTAGTCTCATGCTCCTTGCACATTCATTGAGAGTTCTATTCATCCCATTAATTATTTTTTTAGTTCTTGCAATCATTCTCTCCATACAAATCTAGTCAGTTGCACAATAGTTATTGAATTCTATTTTCATAGACCCTATTGTTTCTGATTGCAAGCACTTGATTTCATATTTATTTTCATTCTCCCCTAAGATTTTTCACATCATAAAAATTTGGGAGCAAGTCAAATATTTTTTATATAAAAGGAACTCATAACTTTTCATTACTATCATTTATGAAGGTGAGATAGTGTAATGATCCTAGTCTGAAAGCGACATTACTTTTTCTAACGAGACAATTCGATTTTAGAATTCAATTTTAAGTCCCAAAGAAAACTAATATTTTTAAATATGTTTTCAAAATTCCACCAACAAACAAATATGAAGGCTAAACATAGGAAGGTGTTGCTACTATTGCTCACTTCCTTCTCTATTGTTATAGCTTCTTTCTACTATGGCCAACAGCTTCTACTTTTGATAGAATTCAGACAAGCAACACCTTATTTTTCTTGAAGAACCAAAATATCTCCCTCCTACAATCACCTAAAAAAAACATCCTCCGTTTGCTCTGTCAATTGGCAACTCCTCTCCCCCCTCTCTCTCCCTTTTCTCTCTATTTGCTTGTGGCATGTGGGATGTCAAATCTTTTCATAGTGGCAATAAAAGTAATGAGTTGGAAACAAAAAAAAAGTTTTTATAAGATCCTACAAATGTTATGTGATCTTTAAAAATAAAAGATCTCTCAAAGTCAACAAAAAATCCTTCATACTCTTTACATTAAAATTAAATCCCCAAAATATCATCATAGCCCACAAAAATGAATTAATCAAAGATTTATATTCAAAGAGGAGATTCAACCATTTATTGTAAATGTTTTGTCAATGACAAAATTTGGTTCCACATTATCAAAAAACTAACCACAAACATTCTGAGTAACAGGATGTAATAGAAAAACAGGTCAATGCAACATGAGAAAGGTTTTAGAACTCAAACAGCAAGATGTTCAACATAAAAATTAAATAAAAACTAGCATTCAAACATAATGGTGCTAGAAGTTTTCACTAAAAAAAAATTGCCACCAGTTCGCACAAATTAGAGACTTATCAAACCGTGGAAGACACTCACATGAAAAAAGATAACATTTTGGTGATTCTTAAATCACAGAGGCAATAACTTTTTAGGGTTGAGAGCAGAGCTCTACTGGAAGAAGAAGAACAAAGCATCCGCATAAACCAGTAAAATTTGTAAAATTCATTATATTTAGTTTGCAGGTGAGAATGGAGCCCATTCAATTCAATTTATCAATAAACAAGCAGAGAGAGAGAGAGAGAGAGAGAGACTTGTCTGTTAATTATAAAGCACATAAACCAACGTCCACTTGCATGAACAGAAAAACATGACATAGACGCCATGATTTAAACAAAATAAATTAACATCTTCCTAATTCAACCCAAATGCTTCTTGGGGATTCTTCAATTGAAGAGGGGAAGAAAATAGAGGGCAATGTAAGCATTAAAAATACATTTTTAAAGAAATATACAGTAACTTCAGCCCATTCCTGCACAATCTACATTGCAAGCAAAGCCATTAAGTACAAACCTGATAGACATTTCAAATGATTCCTGAACTGTAAACAAACTGATTGTTAGAAGCCAAATTCTTCCTCAAACACTAAAGCAAGAACATATCAATGAACAAATATAAAACAAAACAAAGATTAGAGACACATACCTCCCTATTTGCCACAGAATTTGCTAAAATAGGAAACTTATTCTTTTTCCTCATTGAAGGCCTACAAGATATAAGTTTTCCCATCAAGCCAGAAACAAAGAAGAGAACAATAGAGTAGAAAGTTCATCAGTTATCCATCACTTTGACACTATATAGCATCTACTTCATAGCAAAGTATGTTCTTTTTCTCCAAGTGATCAGGGAATTGGTTTTTCATCCAGCACTAAAAACAAATCTCAGGGCCCCATAAGTCAGAAGAATAATGCATCCTCACTTCCGTAAGAGTAAAAGGCCAAAAGCTATAGTATGCATAAGTGGGATTCTCACTGTGCCTCATCAGGGTAGTGGGGTTGTCTTCTTTCCTCACTGCACAAAGCCTGCTATAGTACAAAAGCATATAGTTTAAAGAGAGGGGGAAAAAAAAAAGAAAGTTTTTTTTAATGGTTCTTATCTCTACATGATTGATGAACAGAAAAGTGAAAGATGAAAACTGAATCGCAGCACTAAACACAAAGATCATACAAGAGAATTGTTTTCTTACCTTGTTATTCATTTCAGAGCTTCATGAATGGAATCATGGATTATCACAACGGCATGATTGATCACGAACACTGTGTTAAAAAAGCTCAACGGCACACCAATCATTCCTCTGAACAAAATTTCAAATTTTCTTTTCCGCAAAGATACAGAGCAGAACCATAAAGTAAGGGTGCCTTTGAATTCTGGGATAAACAAAGGCACACAATCAACTAAATCCACGCCAAAAAGCTATCAGAAGATTTATTTCCATTTTTGGGACAAAAACCCGGGAAAAAGAAAAGCAGAGCAGAACCGGAACAGGGAAAAAGGAATGGCATTTAAAGGAATGGGTCAGAGCAACTTTAACAGAGGATGTACATCACCTATCAATCAAGTGCATGCAATCGAAATTATTTAAAAAAAATATAGAAAGGATTGAAAAACAAAAGAAGAGAGAAAGCTGGTAATAAAAGAGTAAGAAGCCATTGTCGGAGCAAACTTTGAATTAAGTTCAAAAGAAGGGTTAAAACAATAGTAGGGAGTGAAAAACAGAGCAGAGAAGGTTGATTAGCCTTCGTGCAGGGGGGCCCATTCCTTCCCTTCATCTCCTTCCCACCTCTCATTCTCTCAGCAATGATCATCACGGCCAAAATATCTGGAATCTCTGTGCAAGTTCCTGTTCTTGGCAGCTGTTCTCAGGTAATCTGCTTTTCCTCCACAAAAAAAGTAATTGCTTCGTTGTAGAAAGACAAAGAGAGCAGGGGGAGAGAGAAAGATAGCTGCTTTTTAATACATTGCAGGGAAACGCCATAGAGGGAGGAAGAAGAGGACGGAATGATGTCAGCAAAATCTACTGGAGAGATCTCGGACAGATTTTAATGGGGTCAGTAAAAAAATGAGTCTTTTATCAACTTGAAGGCCATGAAGTGAAGAAGAGGGACTTTGTGGTTGGTGAGAAGCCTTGTGCGCATTGAAGTCGAGCATGTGGGTTTACAGAGGAGAGAGGCCACAAGTGTAGTGTTATTGGAAAAGGGAGAAAAAGCTGTGACTGTCTGTATCTTCTGCTCTGCTCTTTGTTTTTATTTTTTTACCTCTCTCTCTCTCTCTTTCTCTCTTACTCTTCTTCATTTCATCCTCTGTTAAGAATTCAGAAGAGCACAGAAGTTTTTTGAGCTGCTTGTGTCTGTAGGGTAGCGTATGGACTGGTTGTAGGGAAGAGATGGGGATAGGATGGGGATAGAGGGATTTGCTCCCGTCTGCGACGGAAGTCCACTTCCCCACACTTAACATAAGTTGAATGCAGGCATTTTCAGGTGAAAAACATTTACAGCAGATGAAGAAAAAGAAAATTTTGATGCACTTCTGCTTTATTTTCTTCCTCAAAATGTCTTTTACCTACAGAAAGTTGAGAGTTTTGGCTAATTAGCTATTTTTTATGTTACATCAGAGTAATGATATTTCATGGATGAGGAAGGTTTTCTTCATTGGCTTTGGGAAAAAAAATAATAATAAAGGAGAAGAGATTCTCAGATGCAACCCTTTTTAATCAATTTACTGAGAGTTTCCAATTCAATTTGTTCAAAATTATTCAAAAAAAAGTCAAGAAAAATTTTTTTTTTGACTTCTCATATCAGCTCTCTAAGTGCAAAGTCTGGCATAAGCAAATAAGTACTTTGCTTTAATCTGCAAAAAAAATTATAAAATACATTTATATAAGATTTTTGGATTTTTTTTTTTTGAAACTTAAGAAAATACTTACAGTAATGATTAAAGGATTTGTGATTAAGATTTTGTTTGTAACAATTTTTTTACTGTTTTTTGAAGTAATTTTTTGATAAAAAATTTTAATTTTTTTACTAAAAAACTGTAAAAAAAACATTTAAAATATTATTTGTCAAAATTTATTATTTTGAGCATATAATTTGGATATATATATATGTATATATATATATATATATATTGATCAGAATAATATTAATTTACTAAAAAAAAAAATGTTGTACAGAAATGTGGTGTGAATCATGTGGCATTGGATGGCAGGCAAAATTATTGTTTACAAAGCATTTTTTATGAGATAATTTTGTACTTCGCTTGATGCCACATTATTGAAATATATTTTTATAAAAAACCTTATCAAATATTTTGGTATAATTATAAGTTCTAAAGTTCAGATCTATGTAATATCACGTGAAATGTCGGGTCAAGATATAAAATTTCCATCTTCTCCAAGTAAAATATGCCATAATATTTGGTCCTTCGAAAGAGATTTTAATTATCTTAGCTGCGAACAATAGTACAAAAAAGATAAAAAAAAGTAAAATTATTTGAGAATATATTATCACATCTCAACTCGATATATAAGACTTATAAATAGAAAATGTTCTATCATGTTGGTTTTCAACGGCCTTTAAAAAATAAAAAAAATAATTTTATCCAATTTTAACTTTTAAATAAATAATGATCACGAAGCTACTAATAACATCAGTGTACTGGAATAAACTCATTCAGAAAATTTTCATTTTATATCATCATCAAAATAAATATATAATAATTACACTAAAGTATTTGGCTATAGACCGAAATACAAAATACAGCAGTTATGACTTCGTTTGAGACAGCTTTTTTATTATTTTCTAAAATAATTTTTTAGTACAAAAAATTTTAGTTCACAAAATTTGTGGATTAAAAAATTGCATTGCAAAGTAATAAGTAAGCTTAAATAATTAGTTATGACTGTACAAAATTCAAGAAAGAAAAAGAAATACCCATACACACTCAGATATAATCCTGACCTTGTTACTCATCTGGCTCTTTCTATTTCCCCAACCCTGAAAATAGAAGGCAAAAAAACCAATGAACTAATACAGCTTAACATGATACATTTATCCGTCTAAATTTTCAATTAAATTAGTATTTTATTTTTAATAAGCATTTAACTGAGTATTAAAAGCAATATAGTAAATAATTGTGCTATGCATAATAGTAGTCACATTTATTAATAATTCAAATAATAGTGCTAGAAAAATAAATAAACAAACATTTTATGTCATATAGAATTCAGAGAATTCTGACTGACTCTTATGCCCCCCAGAAATAGAATTCAAAAAATCTTTACCTTATACCTCGCAACATACATAATTCAGATAATTCTAACCCTTATGACTCTCATTGTTCAACAATAGAACAAAGTCTGCATATAGCACCAAAATATACCCTTTGCCCCCAAAATGTGCATTTAGCACCATAACAGAACTTCTTCCATCTACCCTAGACCTCCTCAAAATCAAATAATTTAATCAGATAAACGTATATATATATATATAGCAATTAATTTAAAAGTAATTAATCAAATAAAAACATAAAAGCTTTTGGAAAACATAAAGCCTAAGTAAAAAAAAGAATTTACAAAATTCTAATATCTATACTTGATTTCGGGGCCAGCACTTACTTTTTTAATCACATAATCACTTTCACATGAGTTTTCAAATTTCTTACACAATACTCATTTTCAAAAATGCAATTGTATTTGACTTTCACTTTCATTTTCCATAGAACTCATAGAGAAATTCAAAGTTCTCTAAAATATAACTTGGAATATTTCTTAACTTTATTAAAGAAACATTAACATAAAAAATGCCATAACTAGAATGCATGAGCTTATTTTTGTTCTTTTAATATTTCAGGAAAAAAGTTAAAGGTTCTGCTGAGTAGATCAAGTGTAGAGGCAGAATTTTGATATTCAAATTCCTAAGGTATGATTTTGTAATCCAACAGTTAATTATTTAATGTATAGATTTTTATGATCTAGATTATTATAATTATGTTTTAGTGAAATAAAAGTTGACTATACTTTTTTTATTTTATTTTGGGAGAGTTAGTGGCTATGGTTATTATTATTTGAAGATGAGATAATTAATTATATGTTTAATAAAATTTAATTCTTCAATTAGATCCTAAGGCATTACAAGTGATATCGGAGTGACGATTTAGAAGGATTGGGGAATTGTAACTAGAGCCTTAGGAAATGAATTGTATTGGTATGGGAGGGAAGTTTGGAGTCCAATATATATTATTTTATATTAGTTGTGTTGAATAATTGAATTACCTTATTTTATCTAGATTAACGTGTTGTTGTATTATAAAGTCAAAGAGCACGAAGCAGCTGATGGATAGAATTCCAGTCAAATTGCAATAATTCAGAGCATCATGGGGGCTATGACTTCTACTTTGATGATGTAGTTTACTGGGTTGGTGGCCCAACTAATGAGTGAGGTCAAGGTAAGATGGATGGAGTAATTAGGGGGATAATATATATAAGCATATGTAGCTATTTATGGGATTGAAGCCACCTCATTTTCAGGGTATTATTGAGCCTTGAGCAACTAAGGACTAATTGATGAGAGTAGAAAAATCATTTGATAGTATGCATTGCTAAGAGGGCATAAGGGTTTTATTAGTGGTGTTTTAGTTAGATGGAGAGGAAGAACACTAGTGGATAGGCCAATAATGAGAGATATTTTAGGGAAGGTTAAATATAAAGATCAACTAGGAGGAATTTGTTGAGAAATTGAGTTAGTTTATATCGCCATCTACCAGACAGCACATATATAAGTCCTTTCCAAAGCTAGTGCAAGGGAGAAGATGGTGATGATGCGCAGTATGAGGCGAAGTTCACATCACTTGTCAGGTGTGCTAAAAAATGTAAATCATATTCGCCACAACATGAGTCTCATACTGAGTTAAACTTTATATATGTGACTAAATTAGGATGGAGCAACATAACTACTAAGCTCTCTCTAACCACTTCTAAATAGGCTCTTTATCACTAAACTAGAACCACCAACTCTATCAGACGACCCTAAAAAAGTATTAAGAGAAACTATCTTTATTCTCCCTATCATTCTAACAAAGCTCTAAGATATGGACTCAAAATGTCGGTCAAATCTTACATGTGGACACTCTGCTACCTGATGCTCTACTTAACCAGATCAGAAACACAGTCCAATCATACTGTAGCACTTACCAGAATGGCGTTGACCACAATTCTGGCACACATGTGCCCCATTAATAGAACTATAATTGGTTATGCTACCACTGTCAGAGTTTGATATAGATGCCAACTATTTATCTTTCCGAGAATCTCTAGGTGTAAATATGCTCTTCTTTCCAGAAAATCCACTACCATAAGTCTTACCATGAAACCTCTTCATACTAAAAGTCCATCACTGTCGAGTAGCCATCAAGTCTTTCTTTTTTAGATGAGCTCTCTCCATAAGCTTAAAGAAATCAGCAATGTAAAATGGCACTAGAGGCTGTCTTAAACTATCATGAAGTCCTTTCAAGAACCTGTAGCACTTCTCCACTGGAGTGTTAATCAGCAGTGGGGCATATCTTATAGAACTAGTGAACTTTGCATCGTACTATATAATTGTCCTTCTCCCTTGAACTAGCCTATGAAAAGTCTTATATATTTATTGTTATATAAAAGATGGTTCAAATCAAGCTCTAAACATATCAGAGAACTCCTCTCAAGTAATAAAAAAATTTAATCTTCCTTAAAATTTCTCCTCATATTATCTCATCCACCAATACTCTGCCTTGATCACCATCTAATAAAAAGATTGCTAATGGTACCTTCCTCTCGGGAGGACACTACATATTACCAAATATCATTTCCAACCTCCTTAACCAGTTGGCTGCTACTCTAAGCTCAGCAACACCATCAAATCTCAGAGGCTTCAATCTCAAAAATATCCGTAGATGTATATCTATCTCTTTAGATCTCACAATAGGAACCTTGCTCTATGCCTCACCCACTATATGGGCTATCAAAATATCAAACTATGAAACAATATCTGAACTAACTATCATAGCAGTACTATATACATGAGCTGTCTAACTAGCACTCTATCTATCTATTATATTTGGGTCTGGTGGATCTATGATCACATAAAATATGCAACTGAACGCACATGTACATGAAACAAAAATAATGAACATCCAAAAAGACTTCAAACTAATCCTCTAGACTTACAAATCAATTCCTATAGCTATGCTTTATAATCTAATTCAAAAATTATTGCTCTTATACAATAAAAGTTTATCATAACCAAACCCGACCAAGTCATGTATTATCGTGTTGAGTTATGATTGACAAATCCCAAGATCTAGTTTTAGAATTCTTTCAGATTTTTTGTTAATATTCATTGAAATAAACTAATGACTATAAGACTACTAAAATATCTAAATACTAAAAATAAACTTAATCTTTAGATTTCTTTTATTTCATTATATATATATATATATTAGTACATGGTTATATACTAAGCAAGAACTGAATAATAAACTAGTTATAAATATAAAAAAAAATCAAAATAAAGAAATACAAATGGAACCTTAAATATAATTCTGATCGATCAACTGCTAATCCACAATCTACTTCTCCTTCTCAGATCTTGAAAACTAAAAGCAAAATCACAATGAGCTACAATAACTCAGTAGGCTACACAAAATAATTTAAATGTCTAAATATTCTTTCATTAAAATACTTTGCTTAACATTGAAAATGCAATATATTTTAAATAAATTTTTATATTGAGAGATGTAATAAATGTGTAGTAGTTATTCAATGATTTAAATAATAATACTGAACAAATAAATAAATTGAAATTCATATCATAGAGCAGTTCATATCATATTTCTTAAACTTATATAGAACTTTAAAGGATTCTGTCCTCTTATGACTATCTTTTTATGCTTCACTACAGGAAAATCCTTATTACCGGCGGAATTTTCCGGCGGCTTTCCGGCGGTCAGTTTTCCGGCGGCTTTCCGGCGGTTCTTGACGGCTTTACAAAATTTTCCGGCGGCTTTCCGACGGCTAATTTCCCCACAAAATTTTGCGACGGCTAATTTCCCGCAATATTATCCCGCGGAATTTTCCGGCAGCTTTCCGACGGATTACCAGCGGCTTTACTTAACTAGTTTATTTTAATTATCAATTAAAATAAAAATTTTAAACAAATAATGTTTAATTATAATATTCATACTGTTTTAATATAAATAAAAAAATACTTACATTTAACCATTTTGCAGAATCGGCGCATTGGTTCTTATATCATCAAATCTCATAATTCAAAAATTACTAAAAAATATTCATAAACTAGCTAAGCATGTTTAAAGCACTTTGGAGAAATCAGTTTATAAAATGAACATTTGTTGGTCCCAAAAATCCCATTTGTAATGAGAGGTGATATAGAAATTTCACCAGTGCAAAAAAATTATGAAAAAATAGAATAATTAAAACACTACACTATAAATGTTCAGGCAAAGACGGGTTGTGATTTAGACTTATAATAAATTTGAAAATAATTATTAACTATTCTAGTCAAAATGTTCTTTAAAGATATTAAGAGTTTTCATAAGTGTTTCAGTGTTTTGTCATGTCTTATTTCTGCTCTAAAAGTTGATAGCCTTTGGAAGAAAGATAGTCCAATCTTTTTGGCATATGTTAGAGATCCTCAATTTCCTTTTGTATTTGAAAGTAGTATTCCTGTGATTTAGAAATTTTTGGATGTCTTCCCTGAGGAGTTAGTAATTTTACTGTCATATAGAGAGGTAAAGTTATGTATAAATTTTTTCAAGTACAAACACCCTAATTTTGAAAGCTCCATATAAGATTGTACCTAAGTAGCTTTAGGCGTTAAAGGTTTAGCTTCATAAGTCAGTTGGTAGGGGATTTCTCCATCCTAGTGTTAGTTGGCTAGATGTTCAGTATTTTTTTAAGATCGATCTATGATTTGGTTATCAACAGCTGAAGGTGAGAGAGGATGTTGTGTCGAAGACTGCATTAAGTATGAAGTACGGGCATTATGAGTTCTTAGTCATGTCGTTTGACTAATACCCCAATAATCTTCATGGATTTGATGAACAAAGTTTTTAGCAAGTATTTGAATTAGTTTGTGATCATCTTTATAGATGATATTCTGATTTATTCTAGATCTGAGGAGGAGCGCAAAACATACTTAAGGATTGCTCTAGATATTCAGAGGTAACATCAATTATATGCTAAATTCTTGAAATATGAGTTTTGACTGGAGAGCATTTTATTTCTGGAGCATGTACTGAGCAATGCATGTATTTTAGTAGATCCCTAGAAGGTTCAGGCTATTTTTGATTGGCCAAGGCCTATTATAATTTCTAAGGTTCATAGTTTCTTAGGCTTGGCTAGTTATTATCAAAAATTTATTTAGAGTTCTTCTCAAATTTCTTCACCATTAAAGTGATTGAGTCAAAAGCTAATAACAGTCTATAATGTGAGGAGAGTTTTAAGATGTTGAAGGATTATTTAGCTTCTACTATGATTTCGACTATTCCTTTAAGTACGGAGGGCTTTCATGTTTTTAATGATGCTTCACTGAAAAGATTAGGATGCGTGATGATGCAGAATGGTAGATTTATTATTTATGCATCTCTATAGTTGAAATTATATGAGAGGAACTATCTAACAATGATCTTGAGTTAGTAGCTGTGGTATTTGTACTAAATATTTAAAGACACTACTTATACGAAGTTAGATGTGAAATCTTTATTGTTCATCAGAGTTTGAAGTACATCTTTACCCGAAAGGATCTTAATTTGAGATAGATAATGTGACTTGAGTTGTTCAAGAATTATGATATGTCCATTTAATATTAGACTGGTAAGCCAAATGTAATGAAAAATGCATTGACTGGAAACTCTTCGGATACTTCTCTTTTGTTGGTAAGACAAATCAACTTCAGCTGATCATTTTGGACATGATTGACTAATTTATAAATATTTTTTCTATAATTTTTGGATCTGAGAATTTGAATATATAATAGAATTTATATGATTTTTTATGCTAAAATTTTAATAATTAAAATAATTATACTTATACCCATAATATATTTTATCCTAAATATCTAATCCCACTTAAATACTTATTAAAACATTTATTTCTTCCCTCAATTCGTTTAATAGAGAAAACTTTTAGAAAATGAGAGAAAAGAAAGGAGAGAGAAGAAGACAACAATATAGGAAAATCGTCATTACCAGTGCATTTTTTCGCGGCTTTCCGGCCAAACATTTTTTGCCGATATAAACCGTGTAGGAAAAAAATACGGCAGCATTTTGTCCATAGGAAATAATTTCTTGTGGCTCTTCAATTTGGTCATGCTGGCGGTCGAAATGGCGGCTTCTGAAGAATTGCCACAGGAAATTTTCGTCCATTTTGTAGGCGGTTTAGCTGGTGGTAATTACCAGCAGTTTGACCGCCGATTATTTCCATTGGTTGTCTCACCAGAAAATTGCCTGACAATTCGAGCTGGACAACATTCCATTTATCAAAGTCTAACTTATTAAAAACTTATAGTTGATGGTAATATTTTTTATGGCTTGAATGTTCTCACACTTTCAAAATTAAAACAAAAAATGCATAAATTTCAACAAACGTGGAAAAGAAGACGAGGAAGGAAGGAGAATAGATCACCTGTGGTTGTTGGGGAGACGAGGCAGATTACCAACGTTGGCGACGGAAGAAGGATGGCAGGAGGCGACGAGAGGGGGTCTCAGCTTTCTCTAGGATGGAGATGTGATAAAATGAGGAAGAAAGAGCGGGTTGAGAAAAATAAAGCTCCTACGTGTGATTTTTCTGGCTGCCAATGCCGCCGAAAAAAAATTACTTAAAACCGACAATTAATCAGCCAAAAACTACGTCGAACTTAAGTAGAAATGGTTGCTACCAAAACAAAATTACTTAAAATTGACGATCAATTAGTTGGAAACTGTGTCGAACTTAAATAGAACCAACAATTTTTTCAACGGCTATACTGCCGGTAAATACCATTGGTTAATTTGCCGGCTTTACCTCAGGAATTTCTGGCGGTCTTATAGTTGCTGGAAATTCTGCCGGTATTTCATGATTTTCATGTAGTGCAAGCTAGGGATTGACCGTCGTATAGACATTTTTGTCCGCCGATCTAGTTGAGAAATTTGTTCGCATCAAGATATGTTACATTTTGTCTATTTAAGTTTATAATAATATGATATTTTGGGATTTTTTTGATCAAAATTGTATTTTCGTTATAAAAAAAAATGGTCAATTTTGTTTTTGGTAAAACTTTCATTGTTTAACTTTTCACATTTTATAGAGATTATAATTATAAATATTTTGAGTATATTATGAAAATTTTTTGCTTGATGATTTTTTAAAAAATAGCAATTTTTATCAATTCAACAATTTATTTTGAAATTTAAAAGTTTGTAAACAAGAACAATCTACAAAGCAATTTTAACATAAATATTATGATTAGGCATCTTAAATTGTATTTGATTTGTTTTCATTGCATCAAAAAATCATTAACCATTGATTCTCCTACAAAAGTCTTTATAACATTGTTCTCAATATATGTTATCAGTACAATAGCAAAAAAATCATCTTATATCTTATTTCACAATTTTATTTTGACAATCTTTATTATTGGAAATACAAATTTAGTTGTTTTAGTTGGAAATTTAAGAGTTAAGAACAACCATGAAAAATTTTGATCAATTTAATTTCTCATATCCACTAACATTTGACAAATGTCAAAATCATAAAAAATTTCTTAAAAACTTATTCTTGATGAGCTTTAATTTCAAAATTCTTCAAATGAAGTTTTAAGGCTTCATTTGATATAACTTTCTTTTTTTGTTTTTAAAAGTAATTTTTTAGTTTTTTTTTTTGAAATAAAAAATTTTTGTACTAAAAAATAATTTTAAAAAATAGTAAGAAAGTTATCCTAAACGAAATCTAAGTATAGCTTTTATTGACCCATGAACAAAAAATACTCCCTCTCTTAATTTCTTATGAATTAAGATGTTTGGTTATTAAATAAAATATTATTCATATTAAATTATAGTCTTTTAATTAAATTTGAGATGACGAATGCATTATTATTATTATTATTATAAGTTTAATAAGTTTGAGAGTTTAATAAGATTTAGAGGGAATGTGATTTTAAGGATATAGTGAACTTTTGTCTTATTTATGTTGGGTGACAATTAAGGAAGAGAAAATTGAGATTAAGAGGGCCTATCAAAAGAGAAATTACCAAGTGTGAAATATATTCAAAGCTTCTATTCATATTTGATAATTTCCTTATTAACTACTAGATACCTACACATTCATTATACAATGATTGGGTAACACATTAGTAAACACCTAAGTTTGTTTGGTGGGGCCTATGATTAATGGCTAGTCCTATTGACTTGAAAAGTCATAGGGTACATCATTTTATTTTTTATGGATTTATATATATATCACACAAATTTTATCTCCGATTTAATATTTGTTTATGTAACATCTACATTTTTTATTTGTTTATGTAACATCTAAATTTTTACGCGTTAATACTCAAAAATTGGTTACATAATCCTTAGAAGGTTCCTCCAGCTCGCTACTGCTCGAAAGAGCTACAATTAAAAAAGAAAATAAAAAACCTATGAACCGGTGGATCCTTTTTCTACGATTACAAAAAGAACCTAATAAAAAGCTAGGGCTGTGAGACGACAACACCCAAAAAAGGAAGAACATAATAAGTCT
This sequence comes from Dendrobium catenatum, assembly GCF_001605985.2. Classification (NCBI taxonomy): domain Eukaryota; kingdom Viridiplantae; phylum Streptophyta; class Magnoliopsida; order Asparagales; family Orchidaceae; genus Dendrobium; species Dendrobium catenatum. Next base: position 636,306 of record NW_021319862.1, on the reverse strand, counting down.
GTTCAGCTCAGTCTTCATGCAAAAAAACTGAAAATAACAGAAAAATTCATTCGAAAACCAAAATGAGAAAAAAGATGACCAGCAAGATGATGCAACAATAGTTATTGCCAGTATTGACGGTGACTGATCAAGATAGTTATTTTAAAATTAATATTTCTTTTGAAGTGCAATATGTTTTCTTCATCTTGTAAGACTCTCATTTCTTTTTACTTGAAAATAATATAAGCATTTTCTTAGTGCAAAATAAAATATTTTGTAAGTAAAAAAGTTGTATCTTAAATATTTTCTTTTTAATTAGAAATGTTTTTAAATTTTAAGCTAGAGCTATTTTGATATGCATATAGAATATTCAAATGTTATTTATTTATTTACATAATTATTGAGGATTTTAGGTCTAATCCAAGTTTGAGGAAGACGGGCTTATAATAGGCCCAGCCTTTTTTTTTTAACAATTGGACCAGTTTGGATTATGGGCCTTATTATGTCAAACATCAGATATACAAAAGTGGATAAAATTATTCTTAAGGAAGTATTTTGATTATTATTTTTTTATTTTTTATTTTTTCTATTTGAAGAATAATGATTGAGAATTTGAGATGACAATAGTTAGGCTAAGAAACAATTGGCTCACTAGTAAAACTTTGATGAGGGGTTAGGAAAGATTTGGCCTAAATATAAAAGGGATTGAAGGAAAATTGATATGGCCTAATTATTTTAAAAGAATATGAGGAGATTAATTTTTTTCATAAGATTTATTATTTAATGTGGATCTCATGAAAGTCAAATTCTTGAACCATTTTAATTATATGGGATTAATAAATTTAATTATAGAAGTATTTCGAAAATAAATATATCATTTTGATATATTTTAATGATGGTTAATACTCTGTAGTTTTTGTTTAGGAAAATATAAATGATCCTAACAATAATTAATTTTGTGTTAATGATTTTTTATTGTTTTCTTAATGATAGTTTAGGAAATGTAGTAGCATATGTTTGATTTTTATGATCTAGAATGTTCTCTCTTGCCCATTCATAGCATAATGGAAAAAAGACTTTCACAAAAAATCATTTTATTATGATATTAGAGAAATTTGTAAGCTAGGAGCCCATCATTTTCTTACTCATACTCTCCCTATGCTTTTCATAAGCTATCAAACCAAGCAAGTTTGCCTCACATCCTTATGTAATAATTATGCTTGATTACTATTGTTCCTCCCTTTCACCTCATGCAATATGGATAAATTCTCTTGATACTCAATGCACACCACCGATACTAAATTTGACTCTTGATGCCAGTATCAAGACTACATTAGACTTCTTATTCTTTAGTCTTCTCTCCTCAAGGGAGAACGACTAAACATACCACAAATGATCTTTTAAAGATAAATTCAACTCTTCAAGGCTCTCTTAACTTCCATGATGGAATCCTTTCTCTACAATTCATGGCTATTATATTGTATCAATATATTCTCCATCTAAGAGGAAGGACATTATTTATAATCAATAACATACATTAGTGTGTGTATAAAATTCATGATGGTACTTTGGTAGATTGAAAATATTTTACCTTTTAGTTTTGTAAGAAGATTCAGTACACACACAGAAAAAATAAGAGCCATAAAGGATAAAAAAAAAATTTCATGAAAACACAAAGGATGAGATGCAACTCTATTAGTCCTTAAGATATGATTATTTCATAAAATATTATACTTTTTATTTAATTTGTTTATGCATTCATATTAATATTTTTTTTTTCATCGTTATCAACTTAGATTAAAAAAATATACTTACACTATTGTTATATTCTCAATAAAAATTTAACTGAATACAAAAAAAAATATGATTGAAATATCAAACTATATAATGCTAATATTCTTTATTTTTTAGTTTTTGATAAATTTATACTCAATCAAAAGTAAGACCTTGACATGACATTAAAGAGAGGTCCAACATAAGAACATCACTGCCAACTACTACTATCAGACCATTATCATCATAACACCATTGTTTGACCATTGCCAGCAGACCACGATCATCTGACCATTGGTATCTGATCATCACCAGCTAATCTTTGATGTTGGACCACTATCATTGAACCACCTCCATTCAACCATCACCATCCAACTATTTTCATTGTACCTTCGCTATCAAACCACCATCTACCGTTTACTTTCTTATGACCACTTTTAGCACACTAAGGTCCTTGAACAACATTGCATGACTACGATCTCCTAATTGTTATCACCCTACTCGGTCCTCCAAGCATAGTCCCTTGACTACAATTCTCCAACAATCGTTGCCAACTACGATCCGATCCTTCGACCATCGTCATTTTCCTATAATCTCCAATTAATCACAACCCAACTATGATCCTACCACTCGACCTCATTCCTTAAATTCAATCCTCTGATGATCATCATCACCCGTCTATAGTCTTCCAACCACCATCAACCTACTATAATATCCCGAACATTGTCACCAGATTCCATCGACACCCATTTACTTTGTCACATGTAGTTACCCCTAATATTGATGCAAGTCATCACCCGAAAGGGCAACACAAACCAATAACACACAAGCCCAACATATGCTTGACTTTATTGTCCACTATTACCATTAGCATTGATGCTCAATGAAAATCATCACATATAAGGTTGGTTCATACCATTGACTCTAAACTCACTTAACTTCCACAATGGAATCCTTTCTCTATTGTTTTTATACCATATTGTTTCAACATATTATCTAATTAAGTGCAAGGGCCTTATTTGTAACTAATAATGTACACTAGTAGAATCATTTCAACTAGATGAAACCCCAAAATTTTTATAATTTTTAGATTTTCCACCTAAAAAATATTTGTGTTCCTTGCAACTCTTATTTATCAACATGTATAATGAATCATCATACAAAACTAAAACATTAAATATTCTCTCTATCATCGTATGTGTGTATATGATGCTACTCTTGTAGTGCTAATATAATTATTTCATAAAATTTTATTCTTTCTATCTTATTTTCTCATGCATTCATCTTGACATTTATTTTCCATTATTCTCAACTTAGCATAGAAACAATGTTTACATTATAGTAACATTTTCATTAAAAATACAGCCGAATAAGGAAAAAAAAGACAAAAATATCAAATAAGCGCGTGCTACTGTACTTTATTTTCCCTTCCAAAAACATATAGTCAACCCAAAGAGAGAAATTGGGTAGATATCGGTACTCCAATAATAGGAATGAGATGGTAGGTAAGGGCCCAAACCTTACTTAAATTTGTAAACCCTAAAATCATAATAAAAACAATAGATTTTTACATACATAATACTTCAAACTATTTTAAATACATATTCAACATTCAAACGTTTGTATTTACTAATATACCACATAAAACTCTCCTTTTCATCTATTCTAACACTCTGTTACTTAGTGATGTCACTTCTTCCCTCGTTAGCGATTGCCATGACAGCGATGGCTCTAGCGGTGGATTGCTCAACCAAATTCTCGGACTGCCCCTTCTTCCCTCGTCAGTGACTGCCATAAGGGTGATGGCTCCAACGGTGCAGTAGCTCTTAATGTAGCCTACAACAACTTTACGGGTAATCTGTTGGAGCTTTCAACGATCAAATACAATGGCTCCAATGGTGGTTCATTTAATGTATCACATAATCTCTTGTATGGTTCTATTTCTTCTAGTTTTGCATTTCAGCTTTCTACTTTTAATTATGTGGATCTATAAGATAATTACGTGCAAGGTTCTGTGCCTCACAATAGTGCTAGATGAAATTTATCTGTTAAATCTAAGTTCATCTATAAGGAGAGTGTGATAACCTATGATGGGTTTGGGAATCAAATTTCACACTCCCCCCCCCCCCCTCCCAGCTCAAGCTCCA
>NW_021319862.1:575257-632307 GCF_001605985.2 Dendrobium catenatum | reverse complement strand
GCTTCATCCAAAAGCAGAACATACTATAGAAAATTTAATATGTTATTCATTTTTAAAATTTTTCTAACAAAGTCTTCTTAGGATGGTCACCGCTGCCACAGTTTGGTGACGTATACATAAGACCAGACACCATTTCTCCATAGTATCATTCGTTAGTTACTCTCACATATTCTACTGGGTCGTATTCATAGTATCGTTTCTCTATTTGTAGTGTAGAACCCAAGAGAGTAACTTCATGTCATTGAGCATAACTCCTACTGAGGGAGTGATTAATTCCTCCATCTGCACGTGGAGAGCGGCTCAACCTGTTGCGGATCTGATGAGGATCGGTAAGTTTCTTAGCAGATAATGACTTATCGCTAGAGGTGAGAAGACCCTCAATCGTATGCCAGCTTGCCCATAGGATGTGATAAATCCCTCCGAATCGATCACTTTCGTGACTTGTATAGAGTGAACTAGGCTTTCAATGGCTACACTCTCATATCGTAGCCACATCGCATTGACAAGACATATGAGCATTAGTAGGGAAGCCTCTTCAACTGCTCGACAAATTTATTCCGCGCTATTGACGACGAAATGGAAAGTACGACGGCCCGAGTTTGCGCAGTATTATACCTTTCATGTGTTGACGATGGTCTTTAAAGATGTAGTTTTGCATAATGATGAAAAAAGGCTGGTCGATGTCATATTCTCTGCCAGCCTTCAACATGCCAACTTGAATGTACTAATAATATCCACGTCTATTTATTTCACATCACTAAAGTAGTCATTGTTCTTTAATGTTTAGAAAATTAAATTATGGTAATTGACAGTTAGTAGCTTAATATTATAGTATCTCATAGCTCTTACATTGTAAACTCTATGCAGTTAATAGGATCTAGTGTTGTCATATATAGACCAATTGGCATGTAATTTTTGTTTTTATTCACTTGGCAAATATTATCCTTTCTTTTAGTCTTGTCTCTTTCATCTCCCTTTCTCTTTCCCTCTTTTTGTATCCATGTTGTGCTTGAAAATTTTTTAAAATAATTAATATTTTATTTTATACTATATTTTATTATGATATAATATTCAATTCGCTAGTTTATTAATTACAATTGGCAACAGATGACTCAGAGAGACCTTTCTGGCCTCTCAATTTTAACTCTTAAGAGACTTATCAGCTTATTAGATGCAAATTTTAAGGACTTTGTGTATGTTCTGTGTCGTATTCTTCATGTTAGGCACAAGTTGCAGTCTAAGATATATTATAAGATTGAGCTGATCTCGTCAATCAATTAGAATGAACGGGTAGCCTCACTCAGCAGATATAAATGATATCTAATAAATTACCAAACCTAATAATTCTCTCTGCTGTTAAATATTAATTTAGATGAGCATGGACAATAAATTTTTTTTAATTATCTTAAAATTTATCTACTTCCGCACTTTATAACCATTAAGAACCAGAAAACAAGGCTCTCGACAACACTCGGCCGCTATATATATATATATATATATATATATATATATATCTACAACCTCATGAATCTGTAACAGTTAAAGGAAAAGAATATGCAATACTATAAGCCATTTTTATGAGCAAACATTCTATCAAACTATATAAGCACGAATGCACGGAGCACAAGATGCAAGGAGCTCTAATGCTTCAAAACACATGGAAGTTTCCTCCTCTCATTCCTCATCCTCCACATTTCCTTACAAGCCACACTAACCCTATCAAAAAAACAAAGCCGTATCTAGAGACAAAGCCAAGCAAACACATCGTTCTTTACTACCATGACATCCTCTTCAATGGTTCCAATTTCATAAATGCGACGTCTGTGAAGATCAATGAAGTCTATAATGGTCTTGGCAAGTTTAACTTCAGCTCATTTGTTGTCTTCAATGACACGATGACTACTGACCTAAACTTGAACTCAGACACCAATTGACTTGAAGAGCTATAACAATGCTTGTTTTGCCTTTACGTTAGTCTTCAACACCACCACTACTAAAAAAGTTGAGTTTTTGCAGCATTTGTTAGGGGCAGTTTGAAATAGCTGTAAAAATGAGTGTATTGCATATGTTATAACCGTTGTCATTTACACTGGTTTTAAATTCCACCAATTTTAACATATGGTATAGCCAAAATGTAACCCTAGGTCTTAAACCCAATAGTTCAAGCAATGTGCTCACGATTAGGGCTTTGAGTCACCATAGAAAAGTATTAAGAATTGAAATGCTTCAGTGAGCTGTTGTTTCTAGTAGAAAATTTGAAGGGCCGAATAGGACGATCCATCAGTGTTTTTTTCCGACTCATCATTAGATTTGACTCTGATTAATTACTTAATACTAATTTATGTATAATATAAGTGTAATCATATAATTGCATATTGAGATGAATCTTACCACATAATTTTTTTCTTTTTTTTTAATGGTGGATATGTCATGATCATTTCTGAATGTTGATTGCATTTTCTGTCCATTTGATTGATAATGGCTGCTTTATTTGCACCAAATTTGACTAATGTGCATATGAGATTGCAGTGGTCATTCTGGTTCTGCATTTTTTTAAAAAAAATTCAACACAATTGTGGAGGTAATAGCCGCCACAACATATCAGAATTGTGATGATAACAACCACAATTTTGAAAATCAGTTTATATTTTTGAGATTTTGATAGATATGACCACTACAAATATGTAAGTTTGCTCCTGTTATAACCGCTGCTTATAAATATAGTACTTCATCAAATCTACTATGTCGGTCCTTAAACCGCTGCGGAATGTCATTGCAGCGCATTACAATTATACCAGGGGCACAACGGTTTTAAAATCACTTCAAAGAAAAAAGTGGCTGTTATAGCCACTGAGATAGGTCAAAATTTTTGCTAGGATAGCACTATTTTTTTGGTTCTGCACCAAGCATAACGGGACTATCACTATTATGAGGGATTATAGTGATGATGGAGACTCGAGATCTATTTGTAATCGGTGGCATCGGGTATTTTTTCTTGATAACTGGGATTGCAACCTTCAAGATGGAAACCTTTTAGGTTTGGGAGTATTTCAGATTGAAAATGGATATCAAGTTGTAAGAATGTTACTGAGTATGTTATATGTTTAATTTGTTGCATTTTTGTGCATCGGCTTCCCTTTCATTCTTTCGTCGCCTTTTGAGCTACCTAACGTAGTCTCTCTCCGCTCTCTGCTTGGCGATTCCAAGGCGATTTTTATAGGGTTCCTTGCCGGTGCTCTTCGCCGGCTTCCTTCCGTTCTTTCTTCGCCTTTTGAGCTGGTAACCTCGTTCCTTTCTCTGGCCTGTGCGTTTGGTGGTTCTCTCTGCTTTCTTGCCCTGTTTTTTGGCTTTGGTCTTTTTCTTTCGGAGGTTTGAGGTTTCTTTTCTGTTTCGTTTGGTGGGGGGCGATGACATCTCCGACATCGTCTACCCCAGCTTTTCCTCCGGTCCTTACTGGTAAAACCAGATCCTTTAAGGATGTTGTTTTGGGAGGGTCGTCTTCGTCGAGTACGAAAATTCATTTTGTGTACATTCTTCCTTTAAAGGATGTCCTGCTCTGTTATTTGAAGATGCTGTTGTGAATCAACTTGCTTCCCCCTTTTCTTTCACTCTCGTTAGTAAATTCATGCTTCGGCGATCGAACTTGGATGTTATTCGTAAATTTTTTTCATGGTCTGAAACTATCGGGTTCTTTTAATGTTGGTTTGTTGGACTTTAAACATATAGCAATACAATTGTCTAATGATTTAGATTATAGCGGTATTTTCTCTCGTCGCTCTTACTACATTCAAGGTTGTCAAATGAGGCTTCTTAAGTGGTCTCCGGTATTTGATGTGAGGGAGGAGTCTCCCATTGCCCCGGTGTGGTTAGCTTTCCCGAACCTTCGTTTGCATTTTTTTAATTCGCATATTCTATTTGGTCTTGCATCTGTGTTTGGTAGGCCCTTACAGACAGATCAAGTGACTGCTTCTCTTTCCAGGCTGTCGATGGCTAGAGTTTTAGTTGAATTGGATGTGACGAAAAAACACCCGCACGAAATATGGTTGAGATCTGAAATGAATGGTTACTTTCAAAAGGTGGAAATTGAAAATTTACCTATATTTTGTTCTCACTATAATATGCATGGTCATTCGATAAATGAATGCTTTCGTTTACATCCTAATTTGCATAAGGATAAAAGTATTCAAAAAGGTAATGAAAATGTTGTTAGTAAGGAATTACAAGTGCCAGTTGGCCCTCTGGAGGACAATGCTGGTCCTATCAATTTGGAATTGGGGAATGTTATTCGTGGAAATGAGGGGGAAGAGGATGCCACTCATATTATTTCTTCATCTAATGTTTCTAAACCGGCTCTTAATAGTTATGGTCCCTCTAACAATGATAACATTTCTGAAGGCTTTGAGGTTCCGATTCCTTCTATTCCTGTTTTAGAAGGTGCTAAAAATATTTTAGAACAAGAAAAGTGGGTTAATGCTGAAACTGTTAATAGTTCTGATGATTTGGTTGTTGTTCTTGATGTTGGGGATGTTGTTTCATCCAAGCTCGTTGGGGATGTTGTTTCATCCAAGCCCCTTGAGATTATCCATAATGATGTTATTGAAACTGATGTCGGTTTTTCCACTGTTAATCATAATGAATTTCCTCCTATTAATGTTGTTCTTGTTAATGCTTTCTCAGATCAAAGACAGCAGAATTCCTCCACAGTGGAGGATGGGGTTTTGTTTTTGGAAGGTGATAACTCTGCTCTAGACCCTTCAGGCGGTGAGATGAACAATGAAATTCTTTCTAATCATTACCTTTGTGATGCTTATACTGATACGGAAATTGAAATTAATGCTAAATGTTATGCTAGAGAGGATAATGATTTGAGCTTTTCTAAAGGTCGTGGTAAGAGGGGTAGAAAACCTAGAAACATTATTTTGCAATCCCCAAGGATTACCCGATCTCATACTTCTCATTAATTTTGTTTTTTATGTTTAATTCTATTATTTGGAATGTGAGGGGGATTGTTTGCCCTTCCTCTAAGCTTAGAGTTGAAAATTTATGTCATATTCATAATATTTCCGTTCTTATTTTGCTTGAACCTCTCATTTCTATGGATAAACTTTTGGATAATGCTAAAGTGTTGGGCTTTAAGCATGCTTTTGCTAATGTGGCGAATAAGATTTGGGTTTTTTGGAAAGATTTTGTTAGGATTGATGTTATTGGGAATTTTCCTCAAGTGCTCCATTGTAATATTGAATCCTTGAACTTTCAATGTGTTGCTTCTTTTGTTTACACTGCCTCTTCTCGTTATTCTAGGAGAATCTTATGGGAGCAAATTGATAATTTTCATAGTGTTTGCACTCTTCCTTGGTTGGTTGGTGGTGACTTTAATACCATTACTAATCCTGCTGAGCGTGTTGGGGGCTCTCATCCTATTTACTAATCTATGGAGGATTTTAATGATATGATTATGAATTGTAATCTTATTGATATTGGCTTTTCTGGTAACAAATTTACTTGGCATAGGGGTCATTTATGGCAACATTTAGATAGAGTTATTTTTAACAATGCTTGGGTTAATGTTTTTAATTCTACTAAGGTGGTGCATCTTAGTCGTACGCTTTCTGATCATTCCCCGTTGCTCATTAATGTTAAGTTTAATATGTTGGGTTTGCATTCTCATTTTAGATTTTAGAATATGTGGTTAACTCATGAATCATTTCTTAATGTGGTTCAAACTAATTGGTCTGCCCCTATTTTTCCTGACAACTCTATTTCTGGTATGGTTAGGCTTTGGGCTTAGTTAAAAATATTAAAGCTGGTGTTGAATTGGTGGAACCATAATATTTTCAAAAACATATTTTCTAACATTATTGAGGTGGAAGAGAAGATTAATGGTCTGGAGGATTGCTGTCAAAGGGATCCCTCGGTTTCTAATCTTGCTTCCCTTAATGAGGCCAAAAGGGATCTTGACAATCTTCAATGTCAGGAAGAGATTTTTTGGAAACAAAAGGCTGCTATTAAGCATTTGATGGAAGGGGACAATAACACTAATTATTTTCATGCTTTGGTTAAGAAAAAGTGTGCTATTAATGGTATTCATAAAATTGCTCGTGAGGATGGTTCCTTTATCGAGAATAATTTATCTTGCGGTCAATTTTTTTCAAAATCATCTTAATAAAGACTTCTTTCCTCTTCCTATTGAGCATCATTCTTTTATTCCTAAGATGGTTTCTCAAGAGGATAATAGGAGCCTTTCTTTGTGCCCTCTTTTGGAGGAGATCAAGAGCACCTTATTTAATATGAATGCGGATTCTGTTGCAGGTCCGGATGGTTTCACTGTCAAGTTTTTTCAGCATTCTTGGCATATTATTTTCGAGGATGTTCATTCCCCTATTATGGATTTTTTTAATGGTTCCCCTATTCCCAAGTTTTTCTCTTCAACTTCTATTGCTTTGATTCCTAAGAGTAATGAGGTTAACTCTTGGAAGGACTTTAGGCCCATTAGTTTATGCACTATTTTTTACAAATTAATTTCTAAAATATTGGTGAACCGTCTATCTTTACTTCTTCCTAAGCTTATTTCTCCTAATCAAATGGGGTTTGTTAAAGGTCGTGCTATTGTTGATAATCTCCTGCTTGTGCAAGAGTTTTGTCAGGATTTGGATGTTAAGACTAGAGGGGGGAACATGATTTTGAAACTTGACATTGCTAAAGCTTACGACAATATTAATTGGAGCTTTATCTATAATATATTGAGATTATTTGGTTTTGATGACAAGTTTATTGCTCTTATTAGCTCGTGCATTGAAATCCCTTTCTTTTCTATTATCCTTAATGGCAAGTGTCATGGTTTCTTTAAGTCTTATCATGGTTTGAGACAAGGGGATCCTATTTCCCCGGCTATCTTTATTTTGGCGGCGGAGTATTTGTCTAGGGGGCTTTCTGACTTGTTCTGCAAATTTCCTAGTCTTTATTTTAGAACTATTTGTGGTATTAACATTTCTCATTTATGTTTTGTCAATGATTTCATTGTTTTTATGAATGCTTCGAAAAATAGGATTTCTAAAGTTTTGGGCTTTTTTGATCAGTTTGAAGCTGTGAGTGGTTTGGTTTTTAACAAAGATAAAAGTTGTTTTGTCATCTCTAAGAATGTTCCTCCTAATAGAATTTTGGATATTAAGAATTTTACGGGCTTTTCCCAAGCTACTTTACCTTTAAAGTACTTAGTACTCCTTTGTTTAAAGGTAGAAAAAGACTTTTCTTTTTGATGGCTTCTTGGGATTCCAAGTTTTTGAGTTTTGGTGGTAGGCTACTTCTTATCAAAAGTGTTCTTGCCTCTATTCATGTTTATATTTATCAAGTTCTTTTTCCTAATAAGACGATGGTTTTGAGGATTGATAGAATTCTCAACAAATTTTTTTGGAGGGGTTCATCTGTTAATTCTAAAATCTATTGGTCCTCGTGGAATAAGTGTTGTGATACTTTACAGGAAGGTGATCTTGGTTGCAAGTCGATGACTGATTTGGCTTATGTTTTTTCTTTTAAATTATGGTATAATTTAAGAGCTAATGTGTCTTTGTGGGCTAATTTTATGAGGTCTAACTATTGTGGGGATCTTCACCCCTCAATTATATTCTAAAGGGCATTCTAAGATTTGGCATCGTCTGTATCAGATTAAGTGGAAAGTTGAGCCCTATTTAGCTTGGGGCCTTGGGGAGGGTAACATTTTCTTCTGGCAGGATCGTTGGATTAATGGTCTATCCCTTGAGGCTCTCCTTAACACGAATTCTAGGAGTATGGTGAGAGTTAACTTTTTCTATTCTGCCAATGGTTGGGATTTGGATAAACTTTCTTATATTATTCATGTTTATATTATTCAAATGATTGCTAACATTTCTCTTAATTGTAATGTAAAGATGCTTTACTTTGTACATTTACTAAATATGGTCTTTTTAGAACTAAAGATGCTTGGCATGTGTTTAGAAATAAAAATGAGTCTTCTAAGCCTTTTAAGATGATGTGGCACAAGAGCATTCCTACATCTGTTTCTGTTTTTAATTGGAGAATTCTGAAGGAGTTTATTCCTATGGATGAGCTGCTTAGGAAAAGAGGTATGTTTATTACCTCTAAATGTCAGTGTTGCTTTAATGATGAAAACTTACAGCATGTTTTTATTTCTTCTCCTATTGCTGTTAAGGTGTGGATTTTCTTTGAGGATTTATTTCACTTTAATTTTTTGGGGCCTCATTGTTCTGTCTATAATTTGTTTAAGGATTGGATGGTTTGTGTTAAGGGCCATATTAGGAAGTTATCCCTGTTCTTATAGTTTGGTACATTTGGTTGGCTAGAAATGACTCCCGGTTTAATGGTAATTTGATGGATCATCACTGTATTATTTTTAAAATTAAGGAGAAGGTTAAATCCCTGTTTACTGCTAATATTATTTCCCTTAAAAGTTTTGATAAGGTGCTTTTCACGCTTGCGGGTTTTGGGATTAAGCTTGATGGGACTCAGTTTAATCCGGTGAACAGGATTTTGTTTTGGATGAGACCTCAAGCTAACTGTTTTAAGCTGAATATTGATACTGTTTTTGAGGGGAACATTTGATGTCTAGGCGGCTTAATTAGAAATTCTAATGGGGCCTATGTTTTGGGGTTTACTGGTAAAAATAATGAAACTGATAAACTTGGAGGTATTTATATGGTTGTTTTTCATGGGTTTTACCTTTGTGTTGCTCTGGACATCCAGAGTATTGTTCTGGAATGTAATTTTGATGTGGATATCAAAGCGTTGCTGGATTTGGATGGCAGTAGTTATGGGTATTCTCTCTTCTAAACCCACAGAAATATTAAATTTATTTTGGATTCTATGAATTGCTCGTTTACCTATGTATCCTCTGTCATTAATTCTCGTGCTCAGGCTTTGGCTGAGTTTGGTAGTAAGTTTAACGGTATTATTAATTTATCTTTTAAGAATATTTCTGTCCATATTCAAGGCTTGATTAATTTGGATCAGAATAGTGTTCCTTATGTTGATGGTTTTTAATGTTATGGGTGGGGTGGTCCTCCGGCGTTTAGTTTGCTGGGGTTATTCTAGGTTTCTGCGGTGTTGTTGGCTGGTTGGGGGTTCTTGGGTGGTTACTGCCCCTGTTTCTCTTCACTGTTGGTGCTCAGGTTTGATTGTTTCTGGGAGATTTGCTTATTATTGGTGGGGTGGGTGTTGCAGGGATGGTGGGGTTGCTGTTATGCTTTGTTTCTTTGTGTTTTGGACTGACTGCAGGCACAGGTCTCCTCTTCAGTTATGGACGGGTTGCTGGGAGAGTTGGAGTGTTACCAGAAGCTCTTGTTCCAGATATATCTTTTTAGTTTTAATAGTATTTCCTTTCAATTTCATTGATTTAATATTTTTGTGCTATTTTCTGTTCTGTGTCTCTTTTTGGTGGTTGCAGGACATGGACGTTAAGTTGATTTTGATTTTGGATTCCTGTTACTGGGAGATTTTTGGTATTTTTTTGCGCTCTCCCTTTTTTTTGGGTGCTTAGTCTTAAGCACCGTATAATGTTACTAAGTTGCTTTGTACTGTGTTTTAGTTGGGAAACTCGAACCCCTAGTTTTTGGTTTTCTTTTTGGAATGTAGCTCTTTGAGCAGTAGTGGGATTGAGTTTCCCTTAAGGACTGTGTAATTTTTCCTTTTATTAACATGTAGGCCCCTATTGTGGGTTTCCCAAAAAAAAAAAAATGAATTGCATTATTCCCTTGAAAACGTTTGTTAGCATATTACGTGCTTATAATATTTATTAAGTTAATATGTTTCTTTCCAAACTTAGCAACTAATTATGTGCCCTATCTGATTCGTGCATTTCTCAATACAATTTTGAATCTTAAAGTAAAATTTATACTTGATATGTCACCAAAAATTACCTTGATCAAGCACGAATCTTGAGGCATATTCAAGTTGAAAACTTTTGAAATTAAATACGAGATTATCCAAACTTCAATTTCAGCAAACTTATAATCAGATTGAATGTCATAGTTAGAAGAACCCAACAACAACAAAATCGGTTCAATCCAAGCACAAATGGGCCCAAATAAAGCTAGGGACTAAAGCATATTTGGAAGCATCAAAGCATAAATTGGATGATCAAATGATCTCCAAATATGTCATGCTTATAGCCAAATCAAGGGGCTCAACGAGATGAATTCAATGAGCCCAAGATCGCTAAATTCTTACATCATTAAAGCACATAAATGTTAAATAAATAGTTCATGGTTGAGGAAATTAGTATGGATCGTCTGATGGACCACTTTGAATTTACCATGGATATTCTCCTATTTACGGGACATGTCACTCTCAAAATTTATAAATAAACCCACTCTTCTCACATGAAAGGAGGCTTGGACTTTTGTAGGCTTAGATCTTGAGCTAGAAACTCAAGAGAACTTTGGGGCTTAAAGAATCCCATGACTCTACCCAGGTACCATGGCTAATGAACTCGCACCACCAGGCTGCTGGTGTTGGACCTCTGCCTGATCATCGTTATGAGACCTCAATCCGATAACCATTGTTGGTCATTCATCTGATCTCTGAAGCCCACTAACTACGATCCCTCCGACCATTGTCACTCGTCGGCTACAATCCCTCCGACCACTGTCACCCGTTGACTACGACCCTCCAACCTTTGTTGCCCGCCAACTACGATCCATCAGACCACCCTCGCACGCCGACTAGCTAGTCACATTGATCACCCTTTTCCACCTACTATGTTACCTCCAAATACTGTCACGCATCGAATATGGTCCCTCCGACCACCGTCGCTAGTCAACTACTATCCCTCTGACCACCCCCACCCACCGTCTACGATCACTCTGACCATTGTCACCCGTCAACTTCCGTCCCTACGACCATGTCACTAGTTGAGTACAGTCCCTTCGGCCACCGTCCCTCACCGACTACAGTCCCTTCGATGAATGTCCCTCATCGACTATGGTCGTCCCTGGGACCATTATCGCCCGACTACAATCCCTTCAACCCCAGTCGCCTGACTATGGTCCCCTGACCTCTGTCGCCCAACTATTATCCTATCAACCAAACAAATAGGTCAACATTTATTTGAGAATAACTCTCATATCATTGAATTCTTCCAACCCCAACTATATAATGTGTTCTACATTTTATATATTGAGCTAAAACCTTCCCCCAATAAAGGGTATCATTTGTAATCAACAATAAACACTAGTGGATTCATTTTAACTGTATAAGATCCTGTGGTTTTTCTCCTTTTTCAGGATTTTTCATGTAAAAATTATAATGTATCTTATGACTCTTGCACCTCGCCCCCTCTCTCTTTATTTGTATGTATGTTTGATATTCAATTAAAGTTAGCATGCTAAGCTCTTTATCTTTCCTTCGATGTGAATGTTTTAGGGCATAACAATACTTATGAAAGCACTTAACTGATTCAGATCATGCGAAACTAAGCTGAGCCATACTTCATCATTTTTAAGCATCTCTTTTTCATTTATTACGATGCTTGTGATAATGTAGGTTGACTAAATGTAAATCATGATAGCCAACAGCTTTCTTAGCAAGCCAATCAGCATAGTGTTAGCCTCTCTCCAAACATGATTAAAATTATAATCAAAATTTTGTAACAAAGACTTGTTATTCTTGAAAAGATAGAAGAGACAGCCATTGTTACAATTATTGGACAAAATGAGATTAATTAACATCATCGAGTCATATTAAATCCAAAATTTTGAAATATTGTGATCCAAACAGAGCTTAAGGCCAACATGTAAAGCCATAGTTTTAGTAATAATAATCTTAGGGTAGAGATAGAAGAAACAAATGCAAGCACCACAGATCCTTGATGATCTCTAACATGAAATACCACCACAACCAACCCCAAATTTAGATAATGAACCATCAATATTAAGCATGAATTGAGCCAAAGAAGGCTTCATCCAAAACAAGAATATAAGCTGCTTTCTAAGGCAAACTTCATCAATAACAACACGAAAAAGGATTTAATTTCACTTCATGTTGCCCCTAAAGTGCTTAGGAAGAAGCCTTTTCACACCCATCAGCTGATGTATTTTATTTTTCAAACCAATAATAATCTTGTCAAAGCTCATCTTAACACCCTACCCTGGTGTTTGTAATTATTTCTTTCAATCCAAATGAGCCAAAAAACAGTCAATGGAATCACCGTAGATATATGACTAGCAGGTTTAAGGTGAAACCAGTAAGATATAACAGAGAAGCAAGAAGCATTAATTTAGTTCATATTTAAGCCAAGAGCTTTATCCAATAAATACCATACATTAATAGCAACAGTGCCATCCACAAAAACATGCTGAATAGTTTGATATTTAAAGCAACATTGGCATTTTGATGCAATGAAAACCCTTGCCTTCTCAAATTTTCATCAACAAGGATAAAACCATGCAACAACCTCCAAGTGAATGTAGCAATATTGGTGGGAATAACTTGGTTCCAAATTTTAGCAAATATAGGAATTTAAGGAGATTTAGGTCTTATAAAATTCCACACAACACAAATATAAAAATCCCCATTAGTCGAAAGTTTAAAAATAGGTTGATCAAAATTACTAGTATTGGTAGGAATATCACTAATAGTATCAACAACATTAGAGAGAATATGATCTAAAAGTAAGTTTATATCCCACTTACCATTTTGAATAAAGTTATATACCTTCAAATTAGAAATGGAGAGGGTGTTAAACAAACTGTCAAGAAAACCCTTTACCAATCCAATCATCTTGCCAGAAGTGTAGCTTTGCATTTCTTTTGGGCAACACATCATTATTTTTAATGTTCTAATTTAAATGCTAATATGTGTAGAGTATACATTTTCCTTATTATTCCTTTTTAGCTTTATTATAATTACTTAAGCTTCGTTTGGGTTAGGTTTCTTACTGATTTCTAAAGCAGCTTTCTACTATTAAAATTTATAGATAAAAAAAAATTTATACTAAAAAATTGCTTAAAAAGTAGTAAGAAAGATATCCCAAATGAAATCTTATGCTTCTTTTGGGATGGCTTTCTTAGTAGTGCTTTTTAAATCGATTTTTTAGTTCAAAAAAATTTTAAACTAAAAAAATTTATACTAAAAGTCTAAAGTGCTGCTTCATAAAGCAATTTTTTAGTACAAAAAATTCTAGTTCAAGAAATTTTTGTACTAAAAAAATTATTTTAGAAAATAATAAGAAAGCTGTCCCAAACAAAACTTATTATTGATGTACAAATTCTATTTCTCCATTCAATTTTGTGATGCTTAAGATATATTTTATAAAGGGTCAAAAAATCAGTTAACAAGATTTAAATATGAGTTATTAAATGATATAAACTTTCGGTATAAGAGCCAAATGAAAAAAATATGCCAAACATTTTTTTGAGAAATGAGCTACAATGTATAATTGAGAGTTGGGATATGAACCACTAAATCAAGGCCCAATTCATAAATGATGCTCAAGAGATCAAATATATTTTGTTCATTTTAAGCAAAATACCTATCATATTTGATGTAATACTTTTTCATTCCTTCAACAATCCATTTAGTAATTTCCTTTTACATTTGCTATTATTTAGATAACAATCGTATTTAAATTATACTATTATAAGTGAAATGTTGTTCAAGTCTTAACAATATATCACTGTCAATTTTTGTATTTATTAATATACTACATCTATATTTATATAATTACTTTCACTACAGGGAAAACGTCAAAAACCGGCGGTTAATATGGTTTAACCGGCGGTTTTATTATTTACCGGCGGCATTAAAACCGCCGGTAAAAATCGCGTAGGAAACACTTACCGGCGGTTTATTTCGGCGGCGGTTTTCCGGCGGTATAAGCCGCCGGTGACAACCGGAGTTGCAACCGGCGGTTTTCCGGCTGTTTAGCCGTCGGTTATAACCGCCGGTAATAGGCATTTTTTCTGTAGTATTTTATATCATCTTAATCTACAAAATCAATAATTATAAATCATAACAATTAGATATTAAGTGTGGTATGTAAATGTTTACTAGCACAAATGGTATATATAGGGAAATGATTCGTGACTCACTTATTAGAGGAGAATGTTAATATCACAGTTCAAATCACATATTTTATAATTAATCACTCACTTAAAAAAACAAAAGGTATATTAATAATAATTAAGAATTGAGTGCTGCACAAATAATTTTTTTGTCTAATTTCAATAATAATCAGTTATAATTATGGTAGCTTTAATTAACAAAGAAGGAAGAAGATTTAAGTTTCATTTGGGATAATTTTCTGACTGCCTCTTACAGCAGCTTTTTAGTATAAAAATTAAAAATTTTGTGATAAAAAACTATTTCAAACAGTAAAAAAACCGTCCCAAATGAAGCCTTAGACTGCTGCTTTTGTTGCTTAGCATTGGTTGAACGAGAGTTCTAGGCACTTTAGCAGAGAAAAGGATACAAGATAGTAAACAAAGGCACATATATTTTTTTGGGACATTTAGGCCATTCAAGGCAAACTCACTCACACAACGCATACACAAAGACTCAAACCCAAGACCTCTTAGTTGAAAGCCTAAGCTCTCTAGCTGGGCAAGACACATACTTTTAATAAAGAGAAATGAGATACATAACACATAACATAATAACCTTACTATCTCAACACAAGCTGATATACGCATGCATCAAAGATCTGATGCCAATTCATTTCAATAGCATTCATATAATTTAATATCCATCTTCAAACGAAAATAGTCAATATTCTCGAATGTATCAGTCCTCAACGTTGCAATTCCTCTTGTCATGAAGAAATCTCCAGTACCACCCACAACTGATAGATCTCTAGTTTCCATCATCATCAAATCGGCCCCCATGATATTGATAGTCCCCTTATACTCTGTGGAGTTGAACACCAACGTATAAGCAAGCCATGCATTATAATCCGTCTTCATGTTATAGAAGAAGAAGCCTTGTGCCCGAGCAATGGGAGGTGAAAGCAAATGGTGGTCGCCAGTGATTAGGTCATTAAAAACGACAAATTTGCCAAAGAAGAAGTCACCAAGAGGAGGCTTACTGCCTGCAATCTGAGCAGATGTTGCGTTAGCTACGTTGGTGCCATTGAATATTATGTCATGAAGGTAGAGTACCATGTGCTTGCATGGCTGGTCTTTGGATATTGCTTTTTTGTCTGCAAGGCTCAGAGTTAGATGGAAGGAAAGGAGGAGGAGAAAGGAGAATAAGAGATGGGAGTTTTTCTTGCATGCTTTAGCTCCTTGCATTTTGATTTGGAGAAGCTTCAAGGTTTTGATGCTTTAAGAGATGTTTCCTTTGTGTGTCATGCGACTTGGGTAAGGGGGAAATATATAGCCTTAAGTTGGCTCGAACTACAACTAAGTTCATTAGCTTTATTACTTTTTCTCTTAGATTTAAATATTAAGTAGGCAGTAATGTTTATGAGATATTTATTGGGACAAAAACTGACTAAGAAATTTTCTTAAAATTTTAAAACTTTAAGGGCTTAAACTACATGCAAAATCATCTTAATGCTGTTTCGTAAGATAATTAAATTTGATTTTTCAATTCAAATTTTAGTTGTTAAGGAAATTATTTTTGTGATTGAAGCAGATTGTGTTAATTTATTGTCTTTGCGTTTAGCTGCTAAATTTTGAAGTTAGAACTTTACTTTATATCAATGAAATCTATTATTTTTTATAAAATTTTGTATTTCTATACTAATATGTCATGCAATTATTCATTATGTGATTGTGCATATAAGACTCTCATCCGCATTCTCTCTCTCTCTCTGAAGTAAAAAGTATTCACATTGATGAACGTTTTCGAATCTTAATTGCTCAACTATGATAGAGATCGAATAACTTTTGATTGTAGTTAAATTATCTGCACTAATCTCACTTCTTATGTCATAATCAGATTACGGGCCAAAATTAGGAGAGATTATAACGTATGAGAATGCGTACGGAAGTCAATTCGGGCGCGCCACGTCACCCAATGCACTGTGTATTAGGTGACATGGTACTTCTGGATTGGCCTCTGGATGCATTCGGCGTCCCCGCACACATAATAATTTTCCCAAATTAGAGGCGACGACATTAGTGGTTAAGCCTTCGTTTGAGACAACTTTTATCTACTATTTTTTTGCCGTTTTCAAGAAATTTTGTACTCAAATTTGTTGTGGAAAGTACTGAAAGAATTATCCCAAATGAAACCTAAATATTCTCATATTCAGTCAAGAAACTTAAAACCTCAGCATGAGAGAAACTGTTTGAATTTTGTTACTACATCTATTTGACTCATCTATCTAGTAATAAACGGGGGGCGTATAATAGATTCCAACAATTCGATGTACTCAAATTCTTATTCATCATATCATTTATAGGTGTTCTTCATACCAAATAGCAAAGATCGGACTGCCATGATAGACAAAGCATAGCGTTCATAATATTTCATCAAGAAAGTAATATACTATCTCACTCACAGTCCAAGAACATATCTCGATGAGTTAAAATGCTGGATTGCATGACTGATACTTAATCATATGAGCTTATTAAACTATTTTTCTTTCTTATTTCTCTTATTTTAAAACTATAAGAGGAGCAGCACAGCAATATTAACCCATGCTGTGTCCATTTTGGGTTATCTTATCTTTATTATTTTATTCATGCCTCATTTGTTACTTAGTAACTTATCGCTATTGCAATGGTTGGATGTGCGAATAAAGGAATTTTTGTTCTTTTGGTTCTTCAAATTATTTATAATATCAACACTAGAACACTTTTCCAACTACTCCCTCAGCTACAGATTTTGATTGTTTATTTCTATTTTATAAATAGTAGATGGGACAATGGGTCATGGGGGTACGTAGTTTTTTATCTGATCGTCTAAAAAGCTTATATTCTTTGTTTTTAAATACGTTAAGAGTCAATCCTCTTGTTTGGTTGAGTCCTCCTATTTGGTTGAGTAAGTTCACTTGAAGTATGCAGCTCATCTTAGTTTGTTAGCTGAGAGTCTTGTGTATGTGATGTGTGTGTAAGTTCGTCTTAATTGGCCTAGATAGATGTTCTTTCTAGGTAGGATTGTATGACCATGTAGGCTTTGTTAGCCTTTAGTGAGGGTTTGAGTTGTAAGTATTATTCTTGTCGCCTATATTAGATTAGAAAAAAGATTGTATTATAGTGGTAAGTTAAGTCCTTACTATAGATTTAGGCTCAAAACCAATATCACTTAGTGATGTTCTAGTTCTCTTTCGATCTCTAATGAAGTAGTCGTCATTATGAAAAGAGTGTAAACCTCATAGTCTCATTAAAAATAATTAACTTTAATATATAATTAAATATAATCATATTCTTAAAATGTAAAGCCCAACATAAAATTTAGAGTTCCTTCTAGGCATCCTAATTTTCTTAGGGTCAAATCCTCTTAGTTGGTTCTTTCGAATCATATACTCATCCTTTCATATTTGAATGATCTCTGATATTTAATTTTATTTTTTTGTTCCTTGATATATACATTCTAAAAAATAAACACGAAGTTAACATGCTGAGTTATGCGAGTGATATATATTTATATGAAGTTATTAAATCTCTTCTCACTTTGTTATTCTTAAATTATATCTAAGTGAAGCAGAATAGTAATTTTTCATTGATTATATTTCTTTAATCAAAGATAAAATAGGAGTGAAGTACAATTTAACTCATTAGAGATTAAAAAAAAAAAAAATTTCTTTTCCCATATTGTTTTATTATTGAAAAGCTTTTAAAAATGAAAAGAGGTAACGAAATGAATGTTAAATTTATGTTTCGTTTGAGATGATTTTTTAACAACTTTCTAAAACAGATTCTGAATACAAAAAATTTGTGAATTAAAAATTTTCATACAAAAAAGTTGTTTTAGAAAGCATTAAAAAAGCCACCCCAATGGAAGCCTTAGCAGCACTCCAATCAAATGTTTTGCCTTAATTTAGTACTTGAAATAATAGTATTTCTATAATGTTTAAAGGAAAAAATAAGTTGGACAAAAAAAAATTTCCTATACATTTTTTACCAACTTTGTACTGTCTGTTTCATTATTTAAAGTAAAAAAGTGGAAACTTCTGATATTGTTGTTTGATGATGATGATTGTGATCTCCAATCCAACTTTATATGGCAAATAATTTTGTTACCGATAATGCAAATGACAGTGCAGAACTCCAAATACATATTGTATGATCATATTTTCAGAAGTATTTGGTCTAGCTTCTTTGCTGTTTCAGCATAATTCTGAATGAAAAGAAAGCAATTTTGAAGGCGACAGAAAGAAAAAGCTCAGGACAATTATAACTTTTGAGTTGTTTAAAATTTAAGCTTCAATTTTTTCATGTTTAATTAGTTTAATATCTCTAACATTTACACCATACAAACTTATATACACTCTATAAAACTCTCACTACTGTGAGTTCTAAGTAGGGTTAATGTAAGCACAGCTTTACCCAACTTCAATGTGACATAAGAAATCCCAAGTCCCAACCAATGTGTCAAAGGCTCAAAGCCCAGCCTCTTGTTACCAAGCCCACTGCTAAAGTCTGGACTAGGGTAATCTATATAGCATTGTACTCTTTTTTTATGGGTATAACCTTTCATGTAGCCCCCTAAATTCAACAAATAAATGGTACATATGACCATTTTGCATCTTTTAGATCTTTTTTATCTTTGGAATCTATTGGATCTTGTTTTCACTGATTATGAGCCTCTTGAACACTTATTACAGTTTTTCTCTAGCTTTACAGACTTCTGTCGGACCACCACCGGAGGCCCAGACTTTTGCCATACCACCACCTGAAGCCCAGACTTCCACCGGACCACCACCTGAGGCCCATACTTCTGCTAGACCACCACTTGAGGCATGAAATTCCGTCGGACCATCGCCTGACGTCGTTGCTTCGCCGGACCACCACTTGAGGCCCATACTTCTGCTAGACCACCACTTGAGGCATGAAATTCCGTCGACCATCGTCTGACGTCGTTGCTCCGCCGGACCACCACTTGAGGCCTTCACCTCCACCGGACCACCACTTGAGGCTCAGACTTCTGCTGGACCACCACCTGACAGTGCAGACTCCAAATACATACTATATCATCAGATTTTCAGAAATATTTGGTCTACTTCATTGTTTCAGCATAATTCTGAATGAAAAGCAGCTATAGTGATACTTTCATGCTTCAGTCATTGCTTGCAGGATTTTTGCTTTGGCCTTTGTTTAACTAAGGCTTCATTTAAGACAGTTTTCTTACTGTTTCTTAAAGTAATTTTCTAGTACAAAATTTACAAATATTAAAATTTTTTGTACTAGAAAGCTGTTTTAAGAAGCAGTAAGAAAGCCGTTCCAAATGAAATCTAAAGCTTCCACAAGGCTCACCCCTTGTGGTTATTCTCTATTCTCATGGCCAAGCTCTTACATATGATATTTGAATAATTCTGAATGAAAAAGAAAGCAATTTTTAAGGCGACAAAAAGAAAAAGCTCAGGACAATTATAATTTTTGAGTTGTTTAAAATTTAAGCTTCAATTTTTTCATGTTTAATTAGTTTAATATCTCTAACATTTACACCATACAAACTTATATACACTCTATAAAACTCTCACTACTGTGAGTTCTAAGTAGGGTTAATGTAAGCACAGCTTTACCCAACTTCAATGTGACATAAGAAATCCCAACCATTGTGTCAAAGCCCAGCCTCATGTTACCAAGCCCACTTTTTCTCCATTCTCACACAGGTTTCAGGGTGCTGGCTCACAAATTCGATCTACCAGTAAGTTCGGGTGTTATCTACAAATAAATTTGGATCCAATATAGAACCCTACGGAACTCCGGTATGATGCATTATCCGATGGTTCAAAAGCTTCTATTAAGAAATTCCCAAAAATCAAACTCTTACCTAACTCTTCACCTCTTACATTAAATTAAATTAGAACAAGGAAATAATTTGCACCTTCAATTTGGAAGTCACTCAGTTGACTACAGAAGTATACAAACTTGACCAAAGTTGCTTGCACCACTTGTGGACATGTCTGTACTTTATTATCAATTAAGAATATTACCAGAAGTTACTAGGATGCTTCCCTCACAAATTAACTTTCCTCGGTTCTTCCTTCTTCCTCTTCTCATGTCTTTGCTCTTGGAATGTAGAAGACCTTGCTCATTGTAGGCCGTTAACTTTGCTTTCATGGTAGTATTTTATTTGAAATAAATTAAATCAAGAGATTCTGATATTCTAATGTCAAGATAAGAAGAAATAAGGTCAAAATTACAGGGTAACTACTCAAACGAATTACATTCAAATAAAAATAGAAACAGACAAAATGCTTATAAAGCTAATTCATTGGTGTTGCTTGCAGTACATATTTAAATGCCTTTTATTTTGAGCATTTCTCTTCAAATTCTGCTAAGAAAACGTATAAGAATATACAGAAACAGTTTTTTCCTGCAAGTTGCTTTTGTCAGACGATCAAAACATGCTTGAAATCAATCATTAGACGTAAGGGTAGTATATAAGTAGTGATAGATCTATGATTTCTTTTCGGAAAGAAAAATAAATTTAAGTAATCAGATATTTACGATCTTCTGAACTAATGACAAAAGAAGAATGATAATAGAAATCATTGTGTTCATCAAGAATAAGAGCTACAGATATCATCATCATCAAGAGAAAGATTTTTAGAGACAAAGCTCTATTTATTATGAGCTTCCTAAACTTGATTCTGGTTTGTGCCTCTAGCCATGATTTATATGTAACTAAGGAATTATTGATGGATCAAGAAGGAATTGAAAATGATGTGTTTAGTAGCTGTCCCACATTATTAAGAAAATATTTCTTATTATCTTATTCATCTTCAAATAAGGCAATTTTATCCATTATATGATGGTTTTTTTTCTCTCTGATTAGGAGAATCATATTCTACTCCCATGTAGATTTTGATGTTATGATATTCAGAAGTAAAATCAATATCCCTTATCTCTTGAACATCATTAAAATGGCATGTACGATTGAGTACAAAAACTTTTATGTTAAGTGACTTTGATGTGCTAATCTGAGAAGTTGTTAGCGTAAGATGCATTGACTACTGACTTGTTTTATGAAATCTCTCTCTCTCTCTCTCTCTCTCTCTCTCTCTCTGTATATATATATATATAAGATTTGGTATAGTAGGAGCATGATTTGGTATTTAATATTTCATATTTAAAATTAAAAATTTACCACCTTGCATTTAAAGGGGATGATGGGGGAGTGATGATGAACCCGATCAAGATCTCATGGTTCTATCATCTTGGGCCACATGGTCCCTAGTCAACATAGTTAGAGGAGGTAGTCGACCCAACCTAATAGACGAATTCTTGTCGGTAGTCATGGATTGCTTCGTCCAATGGTACCTTATAGATCTAGGGTGAATATTTTTCTAAGGGGACAAATATATATTTTGAAGCCACCTTAGCTAACAGAGATCTTTTTGTGCCCTATCAATTATATTATATTGATTAATATCTCAAGAATTTGAAGTCATTGGGGAACATGTGGGCTCTGACCATTACCTGTGATGCCATTTAGCAGGCAAACTCATCGGTGTTGTGCAATTTGGCAGTGAAACCACAAGTTAGAAGACACATGCTACATCATTTCTGACAAAAGATAGATTGAGAATGAATTATATTGAAATTATCGATCAGAAATTAATTCTTCATGAGCTGAAGTAATTTTTAAAATTTTTTCACCTTGACAAACTGTTGCGGAGGGTGAATATATGAATTTTGTTTTAAGTGTTTGATAGTTAATTTCAAATTTAAATATCTTGAATTTTGACATTTTTTGATTTAAAAAATTTTATGGGCATTTGGGAGTTTATGAGGCATTTTTTATATTTGTGGTCCCCTCCGGTTGAGATTTTCACTTAACACGACCATTATGATAGTATTTATTTGCATTTTAATTTTCTATTGCTTGAACCTTGTCGATTATGTCTACTTGCTGACAAAAGATTTGATTCGTTATCAACTTTATGCTTTTATTGGTGGATTTCTTTGTAATAGATCTTGAAGACCTAGTATGAATGCATGAAATATATATCCTGATCAATATCGCACTCGTATACTTGTTGACAGCTCGAACCATGTCAACTCCTATATATCCACATAGAAGGATCGAGCTCGAGCTCAAATTCACTTTTTTGATTTGTGTATCATCTTCAGACGTCGCATGTGTGCTTATATCACGCTTGTCAGGGCCCTTGCGGGTATATAATTTTGCATATATATAGTGTTATTAGGCTCATTCATCTCCTATATGTCGCTACTTTCTTCAGTACTTAGCCCGTAAGGGTGTATTTTTGCTTGTATCTACACCGTATGATGCATCAAGAGACTTCCACCAATGCTCATATGTTTTATATATTCACAGAAAAATCGAGCTCGAATTTAAATTCACTTTTTTGACCCGCACAACATCCTCAGATGCCACATATGTGCTTATATCATGCTCGTCGGAACTCATGCAAACATATAATTTTGCATATATATAGTGCTAGTTGGCTCATTCTTCTCATATATGTCACTGCTATCTTTAGTATTTAGCCCGCAAGGGTGTATTTTTGCATGCAGCTACACTGTACAATGCATCAAGAGCCTTCCACCAATGCTCCATAATTTCATTACAAATTCCTTTTGCTTACAGTTGAATCTAACCATTGCACCATGAGTTATTTGTTACTTTATATGAGGCTCAAATTTATGAAATAAAAATTCAAGCATGAAATTTTTATAGAAATTTACAATCTTTATTTCCACATGAATTTGCTTTAAATGATTGATAGTTAATTTCAAAATTAAATATCTTGAATTTTGACGTTTTTTTATTTTGAAAATTTTATGGGCATTTGGGAGTTTTAGAAGCATTTTCATATGTTTTTGGTCCCATCCAGTTGAAATTTTCAGTTAATACGACCATTATCAAAGTATTTATAGGCAATTTTTTCTGTTGGTTGAACATTGCCAATTATGTTTACTTACTGCAGAGGATCAAATTCGTTATTATCTTTATGCTTTTATTAGTGAATTTCTTAGTAATAGATCTTGAAGGCCTAGTATGAATTTATGAAATATATATCTTGGTCAATATCACAGCCGTATACTTATTTGACAGCTCAAGCCGTATCGACACCTATATATTCACAGAAAAATCGAGCTCGAATTTAAATTCACTTTTTTGACCCGCACAACATCCTCAGATGCCACATATGTGCTTATATCATGCTCGTCGGAACTCATGCAAACATATAATTTTGCATATATATAGTGCTAGTTGGCTCATTCTTCTCATATATGTCACTGCTATCTTTAGTATTTAGCCCGCAAGGGTGTATTTTTGCATGCAGCTACACTGTACAATGCATCAAGAGCCTTCCACCAATGCTCCATAATTTCATTACAAATTCCTTTTGCTTACAGTTGAATCTAACCATTGCACCATGAGTTATTTGTTACTTTATATGAGGCTCAAATTTATGAAATAAAAATTCAAGCATGAAATTTTTATAGAAATTTACAATCTTTATTTCCACATGAATTCCTAATTTATCTTACTTTTTATATTAATTTTCTATATTTTATGAAACCTATTATTAGATTATTAAATTGATATTCAGTTCATTTGTTGAGCCTCTATCTTTTTTAATTGATAATTTTTATTATTTTTGCTATATCAAATACATATAATATAATTGATTTATTAATCTCTGCCCCTTTATTCTATATTATCATATTGCGCATATTTGACCACTTGGACCGATAAAATATTTAAAAAAATAAAAAGGGCAGACTGCCGACCGGTACCCGAGCGTAGCGTAGAAATATCAGAGGGATCCACTCCCGTTGCACGGTGGAAATGGACGACGCCAATGACGTGGCACTCCCGCCTTCTTCTTCATCCCGCTTAGTACTCAACGGTTGTACGCATACAAATTTATACGCGCTCTCGTTTATCCACCGTCCCCGCACATCAACGGCTATCCTTAGCGCACAGAGCTTCTAACGCACTAGTTGTATTTCGTCTCTTTTATGTCCATTTTGCTCCGGCGCTAGCTGTTGCTTATCTCTCTCTCTCTCTCTCTCTCTTACAGCAGGGGCATGGAGAAACCCTAGATATCCACGCCGCCGGGCTCAGGATATTTCCTGTTTGGAGGGAAACGATTCGAGGTATTATTCTGCCTACTCGGTGTATTTGGTGCCTTTTGATGGGCTCCCGGCTCTCGGTTTCTCTTTCTCCGCGCGAATTTTAGTTCCTGTAGGAAAAAAAAAAAGGCTTTTTGACCCGTTTCCTTGGTGATTGCATCGGATAGATTTTGCTGCCATTCAATTAGCTTAGAAGGAGACTAGGAGAGGAAAGATTTGGATGATCAGTTAACTTTTTTCTGTCTTTTTGTTGCACGTAGTGTTTCTAGAATCCAGGTTCTTTCTGCTTACTGATTTAATTATACTGGGTGAAGGTCGAGAAAGATTTTTTTTTTCTTTTTCTGATATTTGGGTAACATTTTTGCTCTGGATCTTCAGCTTTTCTTACAATAAAGAACTTCGTTGAGGTTTGCCAAAGTCCTGCAATGGGCTCTGATTTGATTAATCTGTCTTTCATAATTTTCAGTGGCTTTATTCCTATAAGATGGTGGTGAGACCGGCAATGCTTTATGGTGCCGAATGTTGGCCATTAGAAGAGAAGCATAAAACTAAGTTAAGTGCTGCAGAGATGAGGATGCTCAGGTGGATGAGTGGCTTTACCCTTAGAGATAGGATATGAAATGATCATATTCGTGAAAAGGTTGGAGCTCCAGTGGAAGATAAGATTAGAGAGAGTCGCCTTAGATGGTTTGGTCACATTAAACAGAGGCCTTCCGTTGACCCGGTTAGGAAAGTTGAGGTTTTAGATTTGTCTTATGTTAAGAAAGGTAGAGGTAGACCTAAAAAAACTTGGTTAGAAAATATTAGAAATGATATTTCTTTATTAGATTTAAATAAGAATTTGACTTTTAACAGGACACAATGACGAAAAAGGATTCATATAGCCAACCTACTTAGTGGGACAAAGGCTTGATGTTGTTGTTGTTGTTGTTATTTGGTTATTCCTAGATATTAGAAATGAGCATTATATATGCATAGTATATATTATGTACTATCTTTTTATTGTCTTCTTTCTCATAACCTTCAAGAATAAGAACCAAAATATTCATATTGATTTTACAACGTAAGAACTACTTGATGATTTAATTCGATCAATTTTCTTAAATATTTGACCTATTAAGCAAACATGATTAAAAAATAATGACTTGTCTTTAAAACTATTACTATATATAGGGGTGTCAATACTTAACATGACCCGAAAAATCGAAACGAATCAGACTCAAAATTTCCGGGTTATGGTCAACCCGAACCTGAAACGGGTCAGGTTCGGGTTGACCCATAAACCCAAAATTGACCCATTTTTTATCCAGAAACCCCGAGAATGACTCATTTTTTACTCGAAAATCAGAGATTGACCCATTTTATGACTTGAAAACTAGCAATATTTTGTTGGCCCCGGGTAATTTGGGTTGTGTCGGGTTGACCCGGGCCCAAAGTGGGTCGTGTTCAGGTCAGAAAAACTAACCCGTTTTCAAAAATGGGTCGGGTTCGGGTTGACCCGAATAGTGCCGGGTCAGTTTCAGGTTCAAACCCAAACAGGACCCGTGACCCAAAATTGACACCCCTAACTATATATAAATTTTGGGAATGAAAGCCATTGGAAGTTCAAAATATTGCATATGTGAGTTCATACATGCTTAAAAATTTCCATTTTATTTGACTGCTCCATTAAATGAACGAATTTGTTTGTCTCACCATGTAGAATATCCATCATAGTGTTACATTCATATGCTTGATGCATAACTAAATTATCTTGTAATTTTATGTAAGTTGTCATCATTGCATGAGTGAAAAATAAGCTAAAAAAAGCTCATGGAAAAAAGTTTTTGCTCATGTAGAGGGATAGTAGTCTTTTCATATGCATATGCGTGCGTATGCATATGTGGGTGTGTGATCAGGAAATCAATTAACTTGTTAAGAAGATGCACGAAAGACATACTAACAAGACTGGAAAGTTACTAAGGGAGATTCTTAGGGGTCTACAATGTTGTCACGCGGAATCTTGAGTGGACTGGCATGTTGCCGAGAGTAAATTTTAAATGCCAAGAAGAGTTAGTGAGTTTGAGAGGATCTTATAAGAGTTGTTAGGAAGATTCAAGAAGATTCTAACCAGAGAATTGAGTAGCTTCGAAATCAAGAATATTGTTTTCAAGCAAATATAATGCCATCCTGACTCTAACTATCCACAAAGCTTGAATCTCATCTTCGTAACCAAGATTTAAAAAGGAGAATGAAGGTATACTATTTTAGTGAGGTGAGGCCTAAGGCTTGAGGAGGATCAAGACATATGCCTCAAACAAAAATATTTTAAAGATCATAAAATTAAAAATAATTTGTAAATATGCCATAAATTGTAGATAAACTAACATAATTCATCATCATAAATCACAAAATCATATAAGAAGAAAAAATAAATAAATCTCTAAAGTGAAAGCGTGAAATAAGCTTCGAATAAGACTCGTTGAAAATCTTAATGTGATGAGGATTAAGATTCCCAACATCCTCTCCTTCACTTTCAACATTTTCAAAAGAATCATTACATGTAACAATTCTGTTATCCTCTAATTTGGTCTCATCGTCATCTTCAAAATCTTCTTCAGTCACTATAATTTTTTTACTCTATATATTAATGAACATTGTATTTAATATAACTTAAAATAAAATAAAATGTTAATAGTTTAATAATGCAACTATTTTTTTTTAATAATGCAACTAAATAATTCATTATAATTAAATTATCTTTAAAATTTTGCAATGTTGCAATCTCACTTCTTTTTTTTTGAATTATTGTGAAGAAGAAGTTGCAGCCAATTCAATTTCTATTTCAGTGTTAGCATTGATATCTTTATTTACAACAACAATAATGACAACATCAAGATTTATCCTATTACGTGGGGTCGGCTACATGAATTTTTTTTCTCTTTAACATCAAACTCTTTGTGGAAGGCTTGATTATCTTTAGGGTAGGCATTATTAAGTAAGCAAGATTGCTTTGGTAAATATTAATTAACCCAAACTTCTTTGGGAAAGATTTGATTTTCTTCAAAATAGGTTTGAAGTTGAGGATAGTTGATATCGGGCCAATCTTAATCTTAGTAACTTGAATTCAGCTCTATTGGTCTAGTTGAGATGTCTACAAAGTAGGGACAACACAATGAAAACTTGAGATTTAGGTTTAAGTTTTGTTTATGCGAAATATGTTTCATCTTAGGGAGCTATTCAGGGTAAAAGATCTTGGACCTAGTTTGAGTTGAAATAGATAGATAAATCTCCAGTGGGAATCTATAAATGGGTTTTGGCTTAGGTTTTGCATACCCATTCCATACTCTAACCACATAAAGCAAAGCTGGAAGTAGGCAAGCAACCACTCATTCTTGATTTTAAATATTTTTAGTTTAGGTGTTATTTACCTACATGTAGCTCTACCCACAGAATCTAAATTGAAATGTGCTCTTTAAGCAAGATGATCTAACTTAAGCCTTGATAGCCTCATTAGTGAATGGAGCAATATCATCGCTTTTTTTTTTGCCCAGATTGCTTTCTAGTCTCAAAGAAGGAAACTAGGGAAAGTCGTGTAGCTATTCGTTAGGGGTAGGATTGCCTCAAAGAAGGAACAACAACTCGGTGTTCTTGATTTTGGTCAAAAAATGATATGCTTGATTTTTTTTTTCAGATTAATTTTTTTCTTACTAATTTTTTGTGTTTCAAAGTTCTTCTAAAATTCTAGAAAATTTACAATTATTTCATTATTATCTGAGCTCGAAGGATAGTACTTTTCATTTTGATTTGAAGAAAGTGAGTTGTTGGTTAATTGGTAACGGGTGATGTGTAAATCCTCAAATTTTCTTAAAATGTAATCCCACTACACTTTATGTTTGTTGCATTATGAAATCATAACTAGTCATCTTGTATATTAGGGTTTAAGCTGGTTGCATCATCATGTATATGTAGGATATTATTCAGGTCAATAAAAAGAATTAATTAATAATGCAATTTAAAATCGTATTGATGTGAAACCCTGCAACGGAACAAGAATTGTTTGGGGATTTTAATAAGATTATTAAAACTTTGCTAGTTATAGATTTAATGCTTACCCAAGTTAGGTTTTCAGAATTATCAATTAGAGACTATGCAAAGCATATAGTTATAACTAGATTAACGGGATGCTATCAAGTTAACAACATAAAAATAGAGAGAGTAATGTTATGGCAAAAACAATAATCCACGGCTAACAAATAGAACTCTTCACCTTGGATTCCTCGCTCATGCTTTTGACTGTGGGGCCTAAACGGAGGAAGATTGAGAGCAAACCGAGCAATGCCACTAAGAGACAAATGGTGCCCAAAGGATAGTCCGTTGGGGAAGTAGCCGGTGACGGGGAATCCACGGGATGACTAGTGAACATCCAACGTCCGGGAAGAATGTGCCCCTCAATGGAAAGTACTAGTGTAAACAAGATGCGATGTAAGTAATCCTCCACAGACGAATCCACGTCTAGCTTCATATCAAAGAAAGGAGATTCAAGGATGTTGGTTTGTCCTTGATCATCAAATAAGAAACCATGGTTGACTTCCGGATCGGCCCTGCATAGTGGTGGCAATGGTTGGGGAAGAGCACACTTGAGATTGGTGAGGAGAAAGGGAGGGGATGATGGGACATGACTTGAGAGGTTGAGGGGGTGGCTAGGGTTAGGGTTTCTTTTGGTTGAATCAAGTAGTTTGGGGGAAAGGAGATGAGAGGAAAAATCTGAAGTTTAATTTCAGATTTTCATTAAAGGGGGAGGGCTAATTTGAAATTCAAATCAACCCAATTAAGGGAGTAATGGGGCCGGCAGTTACTAGAGGGAATTAGGGGGAAATTAAATGTTGCTTAGGTGGCAAAGTTGAGAGAGGGAGGGAGGACATAGGGGCCGGCCTCATGGGGATTTATTTTTGTGTCTAAATTCAATGTGAGTGGGGCCCATGTGATTGAATAAATAAATAAATCAAATTCTGAATTAAATTCAGATTTGATTAGATATGAAGAATTTCCTAATTGGGTTTTGTCATTTAAGGAGGGATTTAAAATTCAAATTTCAAATTGAATTTCAAATATGAAACTTCCTAAATGACAAAGGAACGAAATTTGGAAAGTAATGAAAGCCTAATTGAATTTGAAAATCAAATTCCAAGGTTTGATTTTGGTTGGCTGGCGGGTGGGGGTTCTATGGGGGCCGACGGCTTCGGGTCTTGGCTTCGGCGGGTGGTGGTGGGGGAAGTGGGGCCGGACGGAAGGTAGGAAGGGCGGGATCTAGTGATTAACGGAAAGGGGAGGGGGCGGGTTGCTGTTCGGTCAGGTGGTGGCTGGTTTTGGGGAGCCGGCGGCTAGGGGAGAAGGAAGAAGTGGAAGAAGATGATAGGAACCAAGAGCTCCCACAAATGGGGTTGTTGGGTATTTCGTTGAGCCTCTCCTAGGTTACTCCTCACCTCTCAAGCTCTCACAATCAAGAACTCAAAATATGAAATTTTATTCATTCAACATTAACCTCATACAAAGATAAGGACCTCTATATATAGGTCTCAACAAAAGACAAACACAAAAGACTCATATGCCCCAAGGGCTACAACAAGGACTCAACATCCATAGGGGTAAACTAGTAAACTGAAAATATCAAAATAGAAAAATACATGAAAATAAATCAAAGATATAGACTCTGAATCATAGCTGTCGATCTACGATTTCTCCGATGATACACGTGTCGAAATCTGATGTCCTCATCACGTATAGGTTAATGCCTTTAATCAACATTAACAAAGATATATAGTAAGATTTAAAATTGCATTCTTAATACCTTAGAAAATTTTCAAGGTCGATCAACGATTTAGAAGTCTTCTTTGAATATTAGTATTTATGGTCAACAGTGATGCTGTTCGCTCCTTGGTATTGAGTTGGTTGCACGATATTGTCCTGTGAGTGAGTCAGATGTGATAATATCAGATTCGATGTACTAGTCGAGTGATGGGGGATGAAGCATTTGCAACCAGAGCCTTGGATGATGCCTTCGAGGAGTTGCGAGGGTTGTTGACGTTGAGACGGTGCCAGCATTGTTGGGCTGAGTGGCCACGCTTAGTGTAGATTTGGCAGATAGTTGTGGAAGAGAGATTGGAGCGACTGACAATGGATGAGCTGGTAGAGAATCGTCCTTTGCCTCTGCGACCTCGACCTCGACCTCAAAATGCATACAGGGTTGTGTATGGATCAGCCGATTGGTATTCTCATGAAGATTCGACAGCTAGATTAATTTCTTCATTGATGAGTAGAGAATAGAGATTGTCCAGACTGACTGGTATTAGTTTTGTGCGAATAGAAGTCTTAAACGCTTGGTAGGAAGGCGGTAAACCATTGAGTATGTAAAGGATAATGTCTTTAGGATCGACTGTGGAACCAAC
Organism: Dendrobium catenatum; assembly: GCF_001605985.2. Taxonomy (NCBI): domain Eukaryota; kingdom Viridiplantae; phylum Streptophyta; class Magnoliopsida; order Asparagales; family Orchidaceae; genus Dendrobium; species Dendrobium catenatum. The sequence goes on along the minus strand of NW_021319862.1, from coordinate 601,667 downwards.
TGCTGCAATATTGTCGATTAATGTTTTGATTGATGTGAGATATTGTGCCATGGTGAATTTCTTCGTGGAGATATTGTGGAGCTCATTTTTCAATTGAATGACTCTTAAGCGATTAGAGGCTTGAAGTTGTTCGAGTGTGCTCCAAATTTCTAAGTAGGCGTCGAGATGAAGAACGTAGGGTAGAATAGAGGCAGATATGGTGGAGCATATAGATGTTGCTAGATTTTGGTCAACAAGGAGCCACTGGGTGTAGCAGGGGTTGGGAACGGTACTGTCATCGGATTGATGTTGAAGACACGGAGGTCAAACATCAGTATGATCTAGGTATCCGGTGAAGCCATTTGCTCGCAGTGCTTGAGAATCTGGGATCCCTTACATAGGTTAGTTGTCATTAGAAAGGGAGATGGGTACAATGGTTTTGATGTTGGAAAGAACTAGATTCAGGGAAGAGGGAATGTGTATGGGTTCTGTGGAGTTGTCAGCGGCGTGCTCTGCTACTTGTGAGGACAATGAACGGGCCATTGCGATAGTACAGAGGGCTTTGTCTTGCATCTGCTCTGATGCCATGAAGACGGTGCTTGTTATGCACTGTGTAAGCAGATCTAAAAAGCTATACAGGAAATAATACAATAGCAGAAATATTTCACATTAATGTAAAGACCTGTGTTACTGTTCATTGCAGTACATTGCTTATATAGAGTTTGGCTGTACACGTGTAGGGCTATGATATCAAAGGTTTGTTAAGTATTAACGGTGGCTGTGTGTTTGGTTTTGTTACTGTCAGAGTATTTGTCAGTGATAGTGGAAGCTTGCTCTTTTAATCATACATGTCAGGATCTGTCATTGCATGCACATATTAAGTTTCCAGTAACTTAATTTGAATCTTGAAATTATGTTTCTGTATGCAACTAAGATGCAATTTAATTGCTTCTTAAGTATCCTTATGTTTTCTCAGTCTCTATGCATTTGGTTTTTTTTTTCTCTGTTTATTTATTATTTATTCAATTTAGTTTTTGTATATGGGAGAACTGCTTGTTTTCATGCAAATCATTTGCTTTTCTAGAATTTTCTGAATGTGCTAACTCTTCCTCGTTGACTTTAAACATTGGCTTGTTTAGTTTTTTAGATTTTTTTTTTTCATGAATTCAGTATCTGCGACACATCAGTAACCATTAATTGCTATCTTTTCCTGGAGCTACGTGCATCATTTGTGAAGTTTTCTTAATAATTCAGCTGGTTTTGGTAGTGGAGGAGGCAAACACTCTGAATGGCTCCCCATCCGCAAGTGACAATCTTTTTCCCTGAAGTTCGTTAACTGTTTTGTTTCTATGAAGATTTGTTTGAAATAAGATATGACCGTAATTCTCTGTTTTGATAAGAAGCTTTCCCATCTGCGAGTGACAAACACTTGAATCTTATGCGTCTATAAGCCTTTTTAACAATGGGATCAATTTTTAATCAGAGGCTAGATTCTCAAGCAGATACCACACTACGGCTAGATTCACTGGACACTTCCAGTGTTCATGGATTCAACATGAAAGGAACAAAGAGGAAGTGGGAGGATATTAATGGAGGTAGGGGTACTGGGCATGTCCCACGGGCTTCAGTTTTACAGTGTTCAACAAGTACCTCAGAAAGCAGTAAGAGGAGCTCAGGAACTGTTTGCACTTACTCTTCGGCTTATGTTGCTGATGAAGAATGTTCCATGGATCTAGATTTAAATTTCGAACTTAAACTCGGTGCTGAAAATACAAATTTTGCTAAGGTCCGTTCTGTAACCTCTACAAATTCAGTATCCACAAATCCTATAATCGATACTCAGTTGAGTTTATCTGTTGGAGCATCCGCATCATCTATTACAAGTGAACTTGAAGCCCCTGCAAAACATCTATTTAGCATAGAGGCTTCAACGGTCAATTTTCCTGGGCCTGCGATTGATGATGGAGTGGTTTCATCATCCTGGAAAAATGTCAGCATTCGAATTCCATATGGTTACAACACAGGATCTTCTAAATCAGTCAGATTTCCAAATATAAGCCAGTTATCAATTGTCACAGAAGCGCCGAAAAGCTCAGTTGACTGTACTTCCGTGAACATTCAAAAGCAAAATAAAAGCAGTAGTACAAAATATTGTCAGTATCCAGATTGTGTGAAAGGAGCTAGGGGTGCTTCTGGACATTGCATAGCTCATGGTGGAGGTCAAAGATGTCAGAAAGCTGATTGTCAGAAGGGAGCTGAAGGAAGGACTAAATATTGTAAGGCACATGGAGGTGGTCGTCGTTGCGAGTTCCTTGGTTGCATGAAAAGTGCTGAAGGCCGCACAGATTATTGTATTGCGCATGGTGGTGGTCGCCGCTGCAGCAAAGATGGCTGCACACGAGCTGCGAGAGGAAAATCTGGATTATGCATTAGGCATGGAGGTGGCAAGAGATGTCAAATGGAAAAATGTACAAAAAGTGCGGAAGGCCAGTCGGGCTTATGCATTGCCCATGGTGGAGGCAAACGTTGCAAATTCCCGGAATGTACAAAAGGTGCACAGGGGAGCACGATGTATTGCAAAGCTCACGGTGGAGGAAAGCGTTGCAGCTTTCCAGACTGCAGCAAAGGCGCAGAAGGAAGCACTCCCTTCTGTAAAGGCCATGGCGGAGGGAAGCGATGCTTGTTTCAAGGTGGTGGTGTGTGTACTAAGAGTGTACACGGCGGGACCGATCTCTGCGTTGCCCATGGTGGCGGTAAGAGGTGCGCTGCACCGGAATGCACTAAGAGCGCAAGAGGTCGAACGGACTACTGTGTTCGTCATGGTGGAGGCCGGCGATGCCAGTATGAAGGTTGTGTGAAGAGTGCCCAGGGGAGCACTGATTTCTGCAAGGCTCATGGAGGTGGCAAAAGATGCTCGTGGGGTGAAGCCAGGCCAGATATAAATGCCAGCGGGCCTCGCTGCGGTAGATTTGCCAGGGGAAAGCTTGGCCTTTGTACTGCTCACCTTGCTCTGATGCAGGACCACCAGGTTCATGGTGGAGAGACGCTAGGAGTTCTCGGAGCTCCTAAAGCTTTACCAGCTAAACCTGATAAGATGAAGGGAATTGTTGTTGAAAAGGATTCAAATCTTATGACCTGGAGGAACCTGGATCAGAGGAAATTCAGTGATCCCACAAATGGAATGGCTTCACTTCCAGAAGGCAGAGTTCATGGTGGTAGTCTTATTATGGCTTTGCTAGGTAGTGGAGCTATAGTCAATCATTCTGCAAACCAGGCTGAAGGGTGCAGCACTTCCAATTCAAATCAAGTTCCTTTTATACCATGAATTATGGAAACTTGTGAAGGGTTAGTAATTAGCTTCCTTGCCTTCACTGGGGTCTTCTGTGATTGGCTTGCTTGTTTTTTTTTTCTTTCCAACCGTTATTTCCCGTTGTTAACTGGATGTGTGAAGTAGATGAGAAAGCCAAGTTTTTTCATCTTCCATTGTCTATGATGGCCTTCTATTAAGGCTTCGTTTGGGACAGCTTTCTTACTGCTTCATAAAGCAATTTTTTTAGTAAAAAATCTTAATTTTTGAACTAAAAAATCGCTTTAAGAAGCAGTAAGAAAGCCGCCCCAAATGAAGCCTAAGTTTAATCCCTTTTGTGAAAAGAATAAGTAGGGTAGGGCTATGGGCTCTTTTAGCTTCTGTAGTTGTAAATGTACGCTAGGGATCTTTGTCAATGCTGTACTTCTGATTGTTTTTTATTTAGCTTCCTGTGAATATATGCTGCTACATTGAATTGTAATGATTCCCTCTGTATTTATTTGATCATATTCGTAGTCATGACGATTGGGACGACTTTTTTTCTGCTTCTTAAAGCAGTTTTTTATATAAATTTTTTAATTTTTATACTAAAAAATTGCTTTATGAAGTAGTAAGAAAGTCGTCCCAAACAAAGTCTTAATAAGCAATGGGCTATGGAGCTTAGCTCATTGCCTATTTGCCACTTTCATTGGCCCTATGGGTTGATGAACTACCTTTGTATATGTTGATGGTTAATTTAATCTTAAGCTTATTATGAAGGGTTGTTTGGTAAATAGAAACAATAGAGATGACCAAAGAATGACTAAGCCCTCTTAAGGGAAGTTTTATTTGGTCCGGTCGACCGAATGAGAGAAACATTCGGTCGCAGGCAAAATCCTGCTGAACCGAGGTTTATCAAGTTTTTCGAAAAAAACTCGGTACACCTCGGTATAGCAGGATTTTGCCTGCGACCGGATGTTTCTCTGCATCCGGTCGGAGGACGTAATAATTGTTCCTCTTAAGGAGAAAAGATTTGAACATTATGAAGGACCTGTTTGTTTTGCTGAAATTTGTGCATTTTATTTTATGAAAAAGAAATATAGAATAAAATTTTGAGGAATTTATTTTCACTTTGTATATTTTTTTTATGTATTTTAAACTTATATATTTTTGGTTGAATTCTTTTTTACATCGCGTTGCCGTTGTGGCTGGTACCAACTGTTCATTATTGATCTTTACATTGCATTCATTCATTTAATAAGTATATAGGCAAAATAAAATTGTTTGAAGAGAGAATTCATCTAGATATAGAAATAGGCATGAAAAACTAGATAAATTAAAAGATCGATGCGTTCATGTGTATGAATCCTAACGAACACATGAACCCTAACGAGAACTTATGGTTGCCGGCGGTGATGGTGGTGGTTAATCGGCCAATCGAAACTATAAAGGCCTCATCATGAGCAGATGTATCTAGCTAACAATTCTGATGAAATTGATTGGATCACATGTACTTCATTGAAGAAAGTCTTCAAAGCTAAGTCTCTTGAAGCCATTATAAGCTTTGTTTGAGACTGGTTTCTTACTGTTTCTTAAAATAGTTTTATGGTACAATAAAATTATTTTTAGACTAGAAAGTTATTTTAAGTAGTAAAAAATCATCTCAAATGAGACCATAATCTATGCACTCAATGAAATTGCGAGTCTTTTGCGTGTTTGATTAGAAGAGAAAATTTCAAATAAAAGTTGAATTAGTTCAATCTCCATTTTTAGGTGACCCTGATTTTAATACCAATGTATTCTTGGACTTATTGTGACTTGCAAATACACAAACTATGACTAATATTAAGGTTTCGTTCTTATCTTTCCTACCACTCATATATTTCATTTCTACCACTCATATTTGATATGAAAATGAACTATGAGTGGTATGTATGTAATATTAAAATTTTAGGTGTTAAATATATAAATAGAATAGTATTAAGTGGTATGTATATAAATCTCCCTATTAATAAATAGCTCATCAAATATATATTCATGAAAATAAATAAAGAAATAAGCTAATATTCAAATATATTCAATTAGAGATCAAACTTGTTAAATTATATTTAATTTCATTCAATACAATAAAAACAACATTAAACCTTCATCCCACCCCATCTACTTTTCTAACCAAGTAATCAAAAGGCCGTCGTTTTATGTGACCAAATTCTAAGACGACTCTCTCTAATCTTAGAGAAATTATTCTGTGCAGTTGCCTGACGCCGTTGTCATCAGACGAACGTTATTACATTTATTTTAAAAGTAATGCTACATGTAAAAAATCAATTCAACCATTTTCAAATACATCTTGATTAATTTGTAATAAGTATTCTAACAAAATTTCTATTCTTTAACAAAATGAAAAAGCCTAATACTTGTTTTTATTTATTAAAAAAAAAAGCACAAATCAAATATGCTTAAATAAATAAATTACCAAACACCCTTTCAACGCGGGAGCTTAATTAAACCCGGTTGGGCTAACTTCGAACCAAACCATCCTTAAACCGGTCTGATTTAACCGAAGAACCAACCCTTAAACCTCCCTCCGGATTTGCAGTACCGCGAATTTGCTTGCAAGCTCCCAAACATTCTCAAGTAATATGCTCATTCATCTCCTTTAATCCGCTTTGAGAGAATCCCTCTATGCTTCCAAGGTAAAGCTCCCTCGAAAGTGTAAACCCTAATTCTACTATAATTTACCCTAATCTGTTATCATTTCATACGTTTTGATCTATATGTTATGAATTTACAGGCCGAGCGTTTTCTCAGTCCTGTTCCTTAAGCGTGGACTGCTTTAACTTGAGATAGTGGATACTACATCAATTTCTCCATCCAAAAAGAGGTGATGAAAATTTTATTGCTTGACGTTTGAGAAAAGGGATTGTGCATATGCCATACATACTTTTGGTTTCTCAAGAGAGTTGTAACTCGTAGTTTGGCTGAAGAGTTGGGTTCATTTTGTTATTGTTGGAGTGAATTGATTTTGAGGACATAAGTTTTGTTAGAATGAACTGGTTATACCAAGTTTCTGTAGCAGGACAGGACGATTTTCTTAAAAAAAAACTTACTGTGGGTTTGCACTTGATCGTCGCTTGTATTTAAGAATATGTTTTGAGAGGTGATACACCACCTTAAAATTCATTCGATCAAATAAGAATTTTGATTTAATTTTTAGATCTCTAAGTGTACAAATATTTGGGCTAGAAACCTCTGAGATTGACTTCAAGGTCCTTTGAACTCCATTTTTCAAGATACTTATGATTGTGATGGAATAGCTTGACAAGGTCGACCTAACGATGTCAAGAATGCTTAGATAACAATCCAAATGGGCTTTTTAATCAAATACTCAGATGCGTAATTAGAAACTTCTTCAAGCTATTTGGTGGGTCAAATGCTATCTGAATGCTATTTAGTTATAGAAAAAATGAGCATCTTGATGGATGTTAAGTGTAAATTGTGTATTGTTTATTGTGTTTAATTTAAGTAATAATATGTTGAATAGCGCCACAACGCCATCACATAAGCACCGCAACATTGAGTTTCACAGCACAACATCAGGTTCTTTGTTTTAAAGCGCTGCAGCGTCATTAAGGTTAGTGTCGTAATGTCACACAGTGCCGCTGTGCTTAAATTCAGCACCACATCATTGGATCCTCGGGAAAATGAGCGTCGATCCTTGCATCGCCTCAGCGCTCAATGCTCAAACTTCTAGAGCACTACAATGGAATAGTTTCCAGTGTAAGGAGCCACACGGACTCAGCCAAAAGATGCACCATTTCAATCATTAACTGCGCCAGGTCAGGCAGCGCTGCAGCACCGCCTTGTTGAGTACTGCGACACTTGAGCCCATCCCTGCACTTTTTATAAATAGTTTTTCAGTTCTATTGTTTAGACAGTTTTATAACTTAAGTGAAATTCTATAATTTTAAGTGTATTTCTTTAGTGCCCCCTTAGAGTAAAGTCTATGGGAAGCTAGGAAAGTGCAAGATACTTTTCCTTGTGAAGATCTTAACATGTTTGTGTAAGAAACTCTGTAGTTGGAGGAAGGTGTGTGGAGAAGATCATTTGATCCTTTCGGGTGATAATTTTTTTATCACTCCTCTTGTATCTTTTCTTTCAATGATTAAAATGAAGATGAGTTTACTTGTTCTATCTTTCGTGCTAATTCTCTAGTTTTTGGTTGATAATATAAAAAAACATAGCAAGTACTAATGTAGACTTTTGTTCCTTGAATGGTAAAATGATGTTTTCAATATCTATTGTTTTTCATTTAATGCATACAATGGTCATGTGTGTAGTTAAAATCCAGTGTGATATACAACATTGACGGAGGAATGCTGAACAATTAAGATTATTGAAATGGAATGTTGTCATGGCTAGACATAAGATGTTTGAATATTCTAGGTTCTATAAAGATAGTAAAATTGTATGAAGGCCATAAACATCTTTTTTCACCTCTATAAGCTCAACAGAGATCTAGGGATACATATGCTCTAATCCACATCTAAAATAAAAAAAGTCTCATTAGGAAAACTATGTAATTTACATTCATTAGTTTAAAATAACTTATTTTCATAAGTATCAAAATCTCCTTGCAAGTATTTCTTTTAGTGACAAAAACTCCAAAACATCATTTTTATTTTTCAGTAGGATAAGTTGTGCATTTGAAGTAAGCAATAGTAGTTCAGTTGCAATTGAGCAGAATACTTTTTCGTGGGTTCGACACTCTACTCTATTTTTATTACTTGATTTGGCACTATACTTGCATATTTAAGTGAGCTTTTATTAATTTTATATGAAAGAAAACCTATGCATATTTCAAACTCAGCAAATCACATGGTAGCTTACGATAAGCCCCATCATTGGAAAGAATCTAACGAGTTCAAAGTTGTTTAATTTCATGTTCATGAAGGTGATGAGATTTCCACAAACATCAAACAATCAATGAGAATCTATTCAAACTATCTGATTGAGTGTTCCAAATTCTCACATAAAGAATAATAATGCCAACTTCAAAGTGATGAGGGATGGTTGGATGGATGGAGACCTTAGATTACTGATGTTATCAATTGGTGGATGTGGGAGACTCTTATAAATTGAATTAGAAGTTAAGATCAATTTTTAGAGAAGAATTACTTTGAAATTTGGGAGGTAGGTCACAAGCTTTATAATCTATCCAGAAATTTAAATTCAACTTTTACTAATTGATACTTTCTCTAAACGTATTCAAATCCAACAAATTTAGGCTTGATAAGAAGGGAATATATTCTAGTTTATTTATAAAAGATTTAGTAAGGATTGAAGAGGTTTATGTGATCCAAATGTGTTTTGGAAGAGATATATATTAGTTTTGTCCAGAACAAACCAATGTTAGGGACTTGATTTTGATTTACTATATAATGGGTAGAATTCAATAGTTCCAATTAGAAATTATCAAGGTAACTCTCTAAATATTATCTGAAAATTTTTAGATTTTTTGTGGGGTTTTATATTTATTTTTCTTGAGATTTTATGTGACTGAAAACACTTACAAGACAAAAACAACAAATAGAATATATAACTAGAGCTAATTTAATCTCTAGGAATTTGACTAGAAGAACCCAAAATAAACTTAGGGTTATTGAAGTATAAAATGTGGACTAATTATCTGGAGATTTTGGTGGATTAAATAACATGAGGAACAAGACAGATTTCTTATCTAGTTCTAGTAGGAAGGATTGAACTTGAAAGTAGAGAGAGATAATTAGATTTTATACTTATTTAAGATAGATTACATACATTAGAACAAAATTAAATTAATTAATTTCTATATCAGTTCGAGACAGAGATATACTTATTTAAGATAGATTACATACATTAGATTTTATACTTATTTAAGATAGATTTTTGTGGATCTCTAAGCTACATCCAAAAGGAAAGAAACAAAAAAATGCAATATAGTTTTTGCATAAATCATTACCTGTGGCCTGTGGGAGTACATACCGAAATCCTGCAAACGACACCGGAATGTCATCTTGCGCGCACGATGACGCCTTGATCCTCCTCCCTTCACGTCGTTAAAACGAACCCAAAGTTCACAACACTTCTTGTGGAAAGAAAATAGAAATGGATACGAACCGCGAGCACGACCTCTACCAGCGGCTGATGGGTGATGCTTGGCCCTCGCCTAGGATTCTCTCTTCTCTCAAGAGCTCACAAAATAATGAACCAAAATATAAGATTTTATTAATCAATCATTCATTAACCCCATACAATAGTGAAGACCTCTATATATATGTCTCACAATAAGAGAAAAATAAAAGACTCAAATGCCCTCGGGACTACAACATAAAAGAAATCCCACACAGGGATACAATGGTAAAACTGAAATAAAATAAAAGAAATACATAAATGTATCATAAATAGAGAATCTGAATCGTAGTCGTCGATCTACGATTATTCCGATGGCAGACGCGTCGAAATCTCCTGCTGATGTCCTCATCAGTAGATCATGAGTTTTATATTTTACGTAGAGATGTAAACCCAATTTCTACTAATTGATTCTCTTTCTACAAATATCCAAATCTAGTAGATTTAGGCTTGATTTGAAGGGCATATTGTCTAGTTTATTTATGGAAAATTTTGATAAAGATTGCAGAGGTTTATGTAGTCCAAATGTGCTTTGGAAAATATATCTGTCAGTTTTGTTTAGAACATACCAATGTTAGGAATTTGGTTGTAGTTTCCTATGGAATGGGTGGAACTCAATAATTCCTATTGAAAATGATTAAGCAAACTCTCTAGATGTGTCTAAAAGTTTTAAATTTTTTTTTGTGGGGTTTTATTTTATTTTATTGAGATTTTATGTGATTGAAAATATTTACAAGTCAAAAATAGCAAGCAGGATATAGAACTAAGGTTGATTTATTCTCTAGGAATTTGACTAGAAAAACCCAAAATAAATTTAGGTTTATTAAAGTATGGAATGTGGACTAATGATCTATAGATTTTGATGAGATTTTATGAAGTTTTGATTGGTCAAATAACAAGAAGAACAAGATTGATCTAGCAAAGACAAGCTCCTTGGCTAGTTCTAAGGGAAGGATTAGACTTGAAATTAGAGGGTGATAATTGTATTGTATATTTTTTAAAGATAGATTACACACACTAGAATAAAATCATAGAAATTTACAATAAAAGAAAGTGTATAAAATTAAAAACCTATTCATCAAAGTAGGGAATCCAAGAAGATTACTCATTCTCCTTGGGATTAGCCAGAAGCCTTCTAGCCCTTTGGAATTCACTTCAAAGCATGTAACCACAATAATCCTCTTTCCTTTCAGTCTTAGAACTTTTTCATACAAGTGAAAATCACAAGAATCATTTAAATTTAAAATAAAGAGGGAAAAGTCAAAGAGGGAGGGGTTGGCTCCTTGCGTGGGCCCACTAGCAACCACCACCTTCTCTCATGCATACTAGCATGGCCGGCCCTTACATTCTTTTCCATGAATTGGACATAAACTATTATGCACTAACAAAGAAAAATACATTAATATGAAGTCCACATAGCACTTAAAACACCAAATATATTAACATAAGTGAAATAGTAGATTAAATGCATTGACTAATTCTTCATGTGCTCTTACTCTTGATGGCTTGAGCTTCATATGCTCTTGACCTAGTGATTGGACCCACTTCCATGTGCTACATCACAAAGCTTTATAAATAGGCTCTGTCCCAATACATTTGGGGGGGATTTTCTTAGTAAGAGAATATTCATATTTAGAAAATTTTAGAGATATAAATGTTATTTGGAATTTCTACTTGCCGATTTTGGGATTTGCATATCCAAACTACTCTGCTTCTCTTGGTCGCTTGATCTTTCCTTTGGCTAGGAAAACATTCATCACTAACTACATCATAACACTTGACTTTTGCTATTTTTTTTCTCGCAGTCGACTAATATAATAATCTTCCATTGCCCATCATCGATTGATGCTAATGTCCACTGGTCTATCATTGCCCACCATCAATTGATGTTGATAATCATTGCTTGAACTTCACCACCCACCATCAACAAACTGTACTATCTGTCACCTTTAACCATTTTTCAACAGTCTTAACCACTATTATAGGAGACATCCTTTATTTAAACCTTATAATCTTGCTATTCTAGCTACGAAGAAAGGTGAATCTTTATAATATTAACTTATACAGTGAAATTGCTTCATATGACATACCAATTTTTTTTAGTTTTCCACATCAATAATTTTTCATCTCCTATTTTTCAGGGATTATTTATCCATGTGTGTGAGATTTTTGTGCAATGCTAAATGATAAACTCTTCTTTTACCATCATGATTATTCTAATAAACTATAGTTTAACATCATCTGTAGGAAATCACATCCCATCTTTTATTATTTGTAAGAATATGGATAGGACCTCCAATGGAGAATAAGCATACAACCTGCCATAATGGAACCCTCTCCTTGCTTTGAGATCAAGCTTCCGCCATCCCACACCCCCTCTATCATGTCAAAATATTGATGGATCTCACCCTTCTCCACTATGAATAAAAAATCACCTACTCAAGTGCGTCCAAGCAGTTGTGTCCTACCATTAGCTTGAGGTTATGCCTTATCCTTTGCCAATCATTGATCAAGAAAAAATATATGTACTCAATAAGTGAGCAACTTATATGTATTCTTACAAAAGGATAACTAGGGTAGTCTCCCAAAAGTTTCCATGCAAGTCTGAAATGGATAACATTCTATTATGCCTAGATTGGTCTAGGAGGGATTGGTCCAGCCGGCCCTGGCAAGGATCCAGCCTAGGTTTATAAGAGGCGGACCAAGCCAGCCTAGGTTTATAAGAGGCGGACCAAGCTTGGTCCGCCCTCTTGAATTGCTACCCATGCAAGGGAGGGGGGCGGCTAGGGCTAAGGAGGTGGAATTGTTTTTTTTTCTAGGGGTGCGCCATGCTCATGCAATAGTGCAACGCAAGAGTGACGCTCAATAGCCCCCGCAGCAAGCTACTATAACGGCCCTTCCCCAACAAAAATTAATTTAATATCATAATGAGTTAATAGCCCACATATCAGATATTAAACTGATAAGAACTTGTACTACACATGTAAATTTTTGTGGAATTGTTTTTTTTTTTATTATTATTGTGGAATTGTTTGCTTTAAATAGAAAGAGATGATTAGGGTTAGGGTTATGCAAATTATTGTGGCTGATTTCATTCTTGGAGTTTGGTGACTTGGGCTCTAGCAGCGTCTAGGGATTGAGATAGATAGATCCTCTTCTCGAATTGAGGATCAATTGTATCTTGCTATTTTTCTTCCATTAGTTTGATCATTGCAATATTGCAATAAAATCTACTGTTATTTAGTTTTTTCGTTGGATTTGTGGATCGTTCTCGCTGTTTTTGTCAAGATCGTTTGGTTTTACTTGTGAACTTCAAGTATTTCCTAACGCTGGCTTGAGAGGTAAGGTTGCAATCAACCTTCAAACTATTCCAAATGGGACATCTATCTCGCTTTCCTACAATGCTGCCTAGCCATCTTGCCTCCAGCCAGCTACTCCACACCCCACCTGTCTCTAAATGGCCCAATTGTTACGATTTATTTTCGTTTTTTGTACTAAATAAAATTATTGTTAGTCTCACAAAACCCAACCCCACGTTGTTGCAATAGGCTAATGTTTTTGTTGACGATAAGTCTCACAAAAATGAACAAGTTGCTTCATAAATGCATTCCTCATATGAAGCTAGGAGTCGTACACACATGAAGTGGTCATTTTTGTTGTCATTTCCCGCACAAATTTAACCTTATAGTTTGATAGTTTTTTGAAAAGCGTCAGAAAGGAAAAACATAATCAAATGAAGCTCACATTCATTTATTTCAAGATTTAACAGCTAGATCGATTAAGGCTTTGTTTGGGACGACTTTTTTACTGCTTCTTAAAACAGATTTTTAGTATAAAAATTTAAACTTTTGTATTAAAAAGCTGTTTAAAAAAGCATGAAGAAAGCCATCCCAAACGAAGCCTAAGTTTCCTTAAAAAAGTTGTTATAGGTCTTTAAAGGCTCTGATTAACACATTAGATCTTTTCTGCAAGATGTGTTATATTGCAGAATATTTGTATTAGAAGTGCTTAAGGATGCGACAACGTGTTATAGGATAAATGACTAGTACCGACTTTTACAAACTAGTTACTTGTGGATACATGTACTGTGAAATTAGACTTTTTTTTTTGAAGTATTTATTTTTTGAACAAGAAAGTTAGACTTTTTTGTAATATTTATCATGAATATTGTATTGATCATAAAACCTTATCATTAGATTTTTAGGAATAAACCGAGTTTAACATTACCGTGGATATTCTAAGTCAGGAAGAGACTAGAAAGCTTATAGAATTTACAGATTTGATTATCAGGAAACTGCTTTCTTATACCTACAAAGTTGTGGAATATTAATAAAATCTCTTTAGAGAAATTTTTTCCGTGCTAGTTCTGATTTCTCTTGGAAAAAAAAAAAGATTTATATAATATAAACCTGTTTAGCCTACAAACCAAGTCCCTCATCTGCAAAATGTATATCTTTGTTGCATGAAACTGATAATTGGCATTAAGATGGTACACATCACAAAAAGCTCTTTTAGCTTTAATAATCTTCCTTGAACTTGGCCATCCTAGCGAGGAGATCAGTAGCATCAACCAAGTGATCAAGTCGCGCGACAAATTCTATGAGCAATGAAGCAAAAGTGGCCAAGGAAAGAGCTGCAGTGCTTTCAAAGGTACGCATTTTTTGAAGCATTTCTGTGTCAACATCTCCATCTTCGTAATCGTCAACTTCCCTTGAAGGCCATGAGTAGAGCCGCCTTTGCTGCTTTCTCATGGTCTCGTGGTAAGAATCACCTTGGACTTGTTTGGTATAAGCTGAATTTAGCTTTTCATCGTTACTTTCTGATTCCTCCACTTGGCTGTGTGAGTCCTTAGAGGTGCGAGTGATTGTATTTGAGGGTTGCGATATAGGAAGTTTAGGAGGACAATCTTGAATTTCATGGCTTGAAGTTAGCAGGTAAGAGTGCATGTCAATTGAACGTTGTAGGCGCTCAGTTGAGCTGTGTACTCTCTTCAACAAATTTGTCAGCAGGCTTCGTTTCATGTTGTTGATATCTTTGCCTAGGCTTCGTAATAGCTCCGCTGCCTGATTTGTAGCATCAAGGATCTCTGGCTGGAATGCACATCTCAGATTATATGGTGCCTACATTTGATATTCCCAATAGTCAATTAGTCATCACTCATTCAATTAAATGTACAAAAGAGGAGTTCAGTTAGATTCATCTTTTCATAAAGGTTGGAAAACTACAAGCAAAAGTGCTAATTATAATTTATTATTGCCTTGCGAAAAACCACAAAAACATTTTTTTTCAGGTGCATTCTTTTATTCTTAGATGCTTTTGTAGAGCTTCAGCATATTATATATTTATATCATTTTATTTATTTATCTGTTAACACGTTTGTCTCTTTTCTTGTTTATCCTTGTTTTTCTTTGAGATTTTACTCTTAATTATTTCACTTTTAAAACATCTCCCGTTTATATTGATATCTTGATTTGCAAAAGCCTACGTTGATCTTGGTTGGATATTCAAATGGTGCAGTGATAGCAAATGACCTTTATAATTGAATGATTTTAATCTGGAAGAGAAGAAATTTGTTCATGGTTAGAAATAGTTAGAAATAATATTTTTTTTATTAGATATAAATAAGAATTTTACCCTAAATAGGATATAATAATGAAGAAGAATTCATGTAGGCAACTCTACATAGTGGGATAAAGAAATTATGCTTTTTGCCTAGTTGTTTATAGTACACTTGAATAATTTTCTTGATGTTTACATATCCAATCTATCTGTCATGACGGCCTGTGCCTTGAACTACATAGTATCTCAGTGTAGCGACTTAAATTATTCTTAAATCGCTGTGCTGAGGATTTGAAATTCTTAATATATAACTATTTTATGCAATATAAGACCCAGTAAATTATTATTTATATGGAAAGCATCAGAAATTTGTTTGATCATTTGATATCTTGAGATGAAGTTTCTGTATATTTTTATAAATATTTAATGGATATTTTCTAGAAACCGTTAAGAGGGATTAATTATTCTATGTGGAAGCCGAACGTCATTCGGAGACCAACCAGAATGCGTTAAGTCATCCCTTCACTCGGTACCGCAGCTCGATACTGTTCAGTATCACTGACGTGGCGCATTCTAGTTGCTCTCCGGATGGCATTCTACGTCCGGTCTCCGCACATAATAATTTCTCGTTAATAGGTGGTGCTTGACTAGCTAACTTCTTAAGAAATGGACAATTGCAGTTAAGTAAAATGTCAGCAATAATAATGGTTCAATTTTATTGATTTAAAATGTTTGTTACCGGACAATATCCTACTACTAGTTGGATACTACTGATATATTTATATCAAGTTCTACAAATAGATCAAGGTCTATTTGTAGACCCTATTTGTAGACCTTGATCCTTTATAAACAAATGGTATGTTATTATCTGAGAGCATCAGATGCTTTTCTTCTGTGATTTGACTTGAATGTTCTCTCCCAATATTTTCTTATATTTGATCTCGTTGATTTTCTTTCGCTTTGCAAGCAACAGGATGGCATCGAAAACTAAGTTGTTCCTTTGTGTTTATTGCAGACTCAGTGGAGCATAAGAATAGTGCTGTAAGTAAGATCTCAAACAGAGAATAAGAACAAAGACCTGAATCTCTGAATGCAGGCAGCCGTGCAAAGCCATAACCTCATAGGCGCAGTGCCGGAGCACCGCCCCAACCTTGACGTATTCTGACCATGGATAGAAGAAGTGCCGGAATCTGCCATGCGGCGGCTCCCACTTTGCCGAATTCGCCTGTTATATACATTACACTGTTAGATGCTCTGTCATCGAAGTAATCTCATTTTCAACCTGCTTAGCTTACCACAGCTTCAAACTTTGCCGATGAATTCAATGTTGCTCGACACTTGTGGAATGCCGGTTCATCAGCGAAGTCGTCCATTACTGTCTTGGAGAACTCGGGGTGGCTCGAGCCATCATCTGCCAAGTACTTCTTGACACACTCTGTGCACAGAGAGAGATTTAACAGTTTAATTATCTAACAGAATATGAACAGATTGTGAAGATGATGATTGGCTGTGATGGAGAGAACCTTCGAGCGAATCTGCAACAGCATTGAAGCTTCCCACGAGCTCTAGGTGGAGCTGCTCGCCCGCCCAGATTGGGAAGACGAGGGAGTTAACAAGCACAGTGACTATGCCTCCTATTGCTATGGAATACATTCGATCCATGGCCGTTCTGATTGGATTGCCCATCCTGTAGCCGGAGATAATGATGAGGCAGTACGTAAAGAGTATGACTCTGAAACCATATTCATATGGAACCAGCGATGGATACAGCTTCATGAACGACGTTATAGCCCCTGCTTGAGCAAGTAAGTTTCATGAGTTATATAATTAACATGCATGTATATAAGTTTCATTATTTGTACATTTATATATTCAATATAAACAAGTTATACCTACGAAGAAGATGCTTAAGGCAATGATGTAGGGCTCTGCAATTTGGCCGCAGGCCATGGCTACTTGCATCATGGTGATGGCGAAGATTCCGGCGAGGAGGCTCCCGAGAGCTCGGTTGAACCCTCTGTTGAATGTAGCACCTACAATGAACAGAAATTACATGATAAATTTATTACAATTTCATGAAAGTGAGCATATATATTTGTAATGTTATAAATGAACATACCTACGGTGTATTCGAACATGATAGCTACTGTAAGTATGGACCAAATGATGCTGGTTCCAAATACCTCATATGGTGCTCTGATAAGTATCAACAGGGAGACAAGCAGCACAGCCAGACCAACCTTAAGTGAGAAGGTAATTCTGTTCATGTCTTCTTTGGCAAACTGCCACACATCTCTTATCCATTTTCTCGCCGGAGACTCCCCGGCATCACCGGAATCCTTTTTACCATTTTCCGGCCGATCAACTATCTTAATGACGATACTACCCTTCTTTCCATTCATTCTTCTATATTATAATTTGATCTTTACAATGTAAAATATATGTATGTTTATGAGATAGAATGAAGAAGTTGGAGGAGTTGAGGACCTGTTTTATAGGGATGGAGAGAGGTTTGATGAAGGGTTAGTAAGCCATGCATGGTGGAATAAGAATGATTCTCTCTGTTAATAATAGAGGGTAAGATAGATTGGAAAACAAGGATTAGACGCTGCGAGATGCTTAAGGGCTCAATAATGGCAGTATTGATGGAGAATTTGGAATCTCCAAACAATCAAATAGAGGTGGTGGCTCTCTCTCTCTCTCTCTCTTAATATATTGTGTCGACTTTTGTGTTAAGCTATTGAGAATGAGCTTTACGTGATTGATAGTTTTGAAATCAGACCGTTCATCTTGACTGAGACATGAGGGGGTTGAAGTTTACGTAGAATATATGATGAAAATGCTAGCTGTTCAGGTTGTTTAAGCAATAAGAATTTGTGGTACTTAGTTATACTTTTAGTTGTAGAGCTTATGCCAAAAGCCCAATAACTGGAAACAGGAAAGGCTTGCTTCAAATAGTTTTCAATATATATATATAATTTAAAAGAAGATTAAGGTTTCATTCGGGACAATTTTCTTACTATTTTTTAAAGCAATTTTTTAGTACATTTTTTTTTATAAAAGAAAATTTTATATTAAAAAGTTATTTTAGAAAATATCAAGAAAGTTGTCCCAAATGAAGCTTAAGATTTCATTTGGAACAGCTTTCTTATTATTTTTAGTAGTTTTTTAGTATAAAAATTTATAGCTAAAAAAATTTTTCTACTAAAAATTTATTTTAGGAAATAGTAAGAAAGTTGTCCCAAACAAAGCCTAAGATTTTATTCAATAAATATTTTATTATTTTATAAAGAAGGTTTTTAGTATTAAAATTTTTTGAAAGCAATGAATAAATAGTGGCCAAAAGTTGTTCCAAATCAAACCTAAGTTGGCTGATGGAAATGTGTTATTTCATAAGTACAAATGATTTTATGATAAATTTTGCTTTCATCATGTCTTTCTCTTTCATATATTAATTTCAATTTCATTTGATATGATTTTGAATTTACTTAGAGCAAATGAACACTTCATAAGATTTTATTTTGAGTTGAACTTGGTTTGAGATAAATTTAATTCCTAACTTCAACACATGAATTTATGCTAGATTTCTCCCATAGGGTCTTCCAACATCATTAATGTATTACGCAATTTGTTAATCTTGTTTTTTAATTAAATATAAATAATAGTGAAATCATTTTAATTGAATCAGATCTTATAGTTTTTCCTATGTCTAGGCAACGAATAATTATTGTGCCCGGATTCGGTACCGAGAATATCGAGTGATACTGAGCGCGGTATCGAGCGCCCAGTGATGTGATTTTTTTTAATTGATCTCTGGATGCGTTTGGTGTTCGGTCACTTTCTCCTAGGCAACAACACGAGAGAGAGAGAGAGAGAGAGGGAATAGCAAAATTTAAGAAAAGGCAACACAGGCCGAACAATAAAGCCCATTTGAGAATAACAAAAATTAGAACTGCACCACATTTTTAATAAGCTCCAAGGTCTTCCATTTTGAGGCTTTGAATCTCACTTCTTTTTTAATGATATGGAAAATAGTGACATAAGAAGAAATTTTGCTTCCAAATTTCCTATTATTCATTTCCCTCCATAAGTGGTAGATGGAGTAGCAAATTAGCAAATAGTAAAAATTCTTTAGGGCCAGAAAGAAATGGAATTTCTCATGTAAAAAAAAAATGTAATATTTGGCCTAAATAGGAACCAAAATGAGTTGGCAGAAGAAAAGCAAAAAACACTAAGCATAGTCACATTCGAAGAAAGATAAGAAATAGTTTCGTCTGAATGCAAATAGAGAGAGCATGTTTTGTCAATCAAAAGGTTCCTCCGATTAAGATCATCGGCTGTTTTAAGACCCCCCTTAACATCCAAATAAAAGACGAATACCTCAGGGCAAAATGCTTGTGCCACACCAAACAATATAAGTAGCAAGAATTATTATCAAAATAATATTCAAGCATAAAATTATAAAAGTTCTCATTCTTACTACCTTGCAGAATCTAAGAGACGCATACCAAATAAGGGAAAATAAGAATGGATCGAGATATAGTAGAAATTTTGCTCGTGTAATGTGGAACGGAATGTTCCAAGAATTTCCAGCAATCAGAATAAAGAGGTGGTTGTTAGGGGGGAAGTAAGTATTCAAACCTAAGAAACTTGCTTGCAAATTCAAAGGAGCACCATTTAGCTAGGGGTCCCAAAACAGAGAGATGGGATAGTTAGCCAAAATATTAAATTTAATTTTGTTTGACGTCAAAGAAGCCGTGGCATGTATATTCATCCAGAACTTTTGAGGCTTTAATTGATGGAGGCTTCTAGTGGGAGATATACTTTTCTCTAAGCCAGCCATTCAGCAATGAAGTTGAGTTATAAAACCTATTGGTAACCGAGTAGTTGTAAGCTAATTAAAGAGCATTGAAGTGAGGTAAACCAATTCCACCATATATCTTCGGCTTGCAATTATTCAACCAACAAATCAGATGTAATTTTTGAGCTGTGACATCTCCAAAATAAAGGAATTTAGAGCATACCGCGCTTCCCAATCAAGTATTAGGTATGAGTTTAGCATTAAGAACAACATCCATAATGATATCTTGAAGGAGAAGTAAACATTCTCGCTGCTAGTTCTGAAGGGACGATTGGCCATAGCCAATAGTATTAGAGCTAGACCAGGCTTCATTCTTAATGAGATGTTTTAGCTTATTCTATTTATAATAAAGCTCGAATATGGAATTCCCAGTATAATGAGTAGATAAAACGAAGAAGATGGCATACCATAAGGTATATTGTTTGATACAAAAATTTTTAAAAAGAAATCTACTCCTAGACATGTTAGCAAATCCAGCTTCCAAAATAAGAGGAGAATGATCTAAAACCAAAGGATTCATGACTCTATAAAAGGAGGAGGGAAATGCTTTCAACCACACATCATTAACCAGAGCTCTATATATCCAATTTCAAATGAATAGGAAAATCAAACATTTAGTTAAATTAAGTGAATATGTTGTCATTAGAGGCTAGGTATCTTAGGCCTAAATAAAAAAATGACAATATTAAAATCAAACAAGTTATACTTTTAAAGGGGTTCCCCCAGCCTTATCAGAATGAAGACGTCAATAGTTAAACTACCCAATAATAAGCCTTTGAGTGTCAGAGGGAGGCACAATAACCAAAGCTGCTCATAAAGAACAAGTCTATCTGACTAGGAGTTGGATGCATAAATGGTAGAAAGCAAAAAAAAACTTTTATTTCTAACAGCAGAAATAATGCCAGAGATCATTTGGCAAGAGGAGAAGGTAGTCACAAAGGAAGTGGAGGAGGGATTCCACTTCACCCAAATCCTACCCAGGAAGTAAGGTCGAAGTTGTGTTAACTTTCCTCATTATCAAAACCCTGATGGGAGCAATAAAACCATGGGTCGTCAACAGAAATTAATTGAACCTGATTCTCGAAGATGCAAAAAATGTCCAAGAACCACTGAGATGCTAAAGTCTTGCAACTGAAGACCTTAGCCGAGTTATTAAACCCCCTCATGTTCCAGACAACCAAACGAGTGAGGGACATTAAATTTGAGGAGAAAGGGAGGCTTTTTTGCATGCTTGCCCCTAGAATCTTTAGATGGCTAAGAAATCATCATGGAGGTCAGGATAGGATCTTGAGCCGAGGTATTAAGTAGTTTGGATAAAACAGGATCCTTAGATGATTGAAGAACCTGAAATCTATTAGGGGAAATAACCTTTGACTTAAGGGGATAACCTTGGGATTTGGTTTTGGCAGTAGATGGGGAGGGTGGACTCCAAACAATCAAATAGAGGGGGTGGCTCTCTCTCTCTCTCTCTCTTAATATATTGTGTCGACTTTTGTGTTAAGCTATTGAGAATGAGCTTTACGTGATTGATAGTGTTGAAATCAGACCGTTCATCTTGACTGAGACATGAGTGGGTTGAAGTTTACGTAGAATATATGATGAAAATGCTAGCTGTTCAGGTTGTTTAAGCAATAAGAATTGTGGTACATAGTTATACTTTTAGTTGTAGAGCTTATGCCAAAAGCCCAATAACTGGAAACAGGAAAGGCTTGCTTCAAATAGTTTTCAATATATATATATATATAATTTAAAAGAAGATTTAGGCTTCATTCGAAATAATTTTCTTATTACTTTTTAAAATAATTTTTTAGTAATAAAATTTTTTGAAAAAGAAAATTTTATACTAAAAAGTTGTTTTAGAAAGTATTAGGAAAGCTGTTCCTAACGAAATCTAAAATTTTGAACAATTTTTTTTATTATTTTTCAAAGTAGCTTTTTAATATAAAAATTTATAGTTCAAAACAATTTTCTATTAAAAAAATACTTTAAAAAATAGGAAAATAGGAAGAAAGTTGTTTTAAACAAAGTTAGGACTTTATTTGATACATATTTTATTATTTTAAAAAGTAGCTTTTTAGTACTATTATTAAAATTTCTTGCCAAAAGTTGTATCAAATCAAACCTAAGTTGGTAGATATAAATGTGTTTTTTCATGAATCCAAAAGATTTTATGATAAATTTTGCTTTCATCATCTCTTTTTTTTTCATATCCTAATTTCAATTTCATTTGATATGATTTTGAATTTACTTAGAGCAAATGAACACTTCATAAGATTTTTATTTTGAGTTGAACTTGGTTTGAGCTAAATTTAATTCCTAACTTCAACACATGAATTTATGCTAGATTTTTCCCATAGGGTCTTTCAACATCATTAATGTAGTACGCAATTTATTAATCTTGTTTTTTAAATGGAAGACATCACTTCTAATCAAATATAAATAATAGTGAAATCATTTTAATTGAATCAGATCTTATAGTTTTTCCTATGTCTAGGCAACAAAAAATTATTGTGCCCGGATTCGGTACCGAGAATATCAAGTGATATTGAGCGCGGTACCGAGTACCGCGCTCGGTACCGAGTTTTTTCATTTATTCATTTCCCTCCATAAGTGGTAGATGGAATAGTGAAGTATCAAATAGTAAAAATCATTTAGGGCTAGAGAGAAATGGAATTTTGCATTTAAAAAATAAAAAACCTATGTAATTTTAGACCTAAATAGGAAGCATAATGAGTTGGCACAAGAAAAGCCAAGCTTAGTCACATTCGAAGAAAGATAAGAAATAGTTTTGTCCGGATGCAAACATAGATAGTAGTTTTGTCAACTGGAAGGTTCCTCCAATTAAGCGCATCGGCAATTTTAAGACCCCCAAACAAAGCCATCCAAATAAAAGATGAATACGTCGAGGAAAAATGCTTGTGCCACACCAAACAATCCCAAAAACAAGAATTATTATCAGAAAAATATTCAAGCATAAAATTATGAAAGTTCCCATTCATATTACCCTACAGAATCTCAGACATACAAACCCAAGGGAAATAAGAATGGGGATAGAGTAGAAATTTTGCTCAAGTGTAACGTGTGACGGAATGTTCTAGGAATTGCCAGCAATCAGAATAGAGAGGTGGGCGTTAGGAGGGAGGTAAGTATTCAAAACCAATAAAACTTCCTTGCAAATTCAAAGAAGCACCATTCAGCTGGGCGTCCCAAAACAGAGAGATGGGATAGTTAGCCAAAATATGAAATTTAATTTTGTTAGAGATTAAAGAAGCCGTAGCATGTATATTCTTCCAAAACTATGAGGCTTTAATGGATGGAGGCTTCCAGGGGAGATATACTTTTCTCTAAGCCATCAAGTCAGTAATGAAGTTGAGTTATAAAACCTATTGATAACCGAGCAGTTGTAAGCAAAGTAAAGAACATTGAAGTGAGGTAAACCAATTCTACCATTTATCTTCAGCTTGCAAGTATTCTACCAAGAAATCAGATGTAATTTTTGAGTTGTGACATCTCCAAACTAAATGAATTTAGAGCATAGCTTTCCAATCATTTTCCACAGATTTTAGGCATGATAGCCCCACGTATCTAATACGCTACAATATTCCATATTATGAATTTCAAAAATTGGACTCTACCTATAAAAGACAAAAGCCTGGCTTTCCAACCAACTAATTTGTTAGCACTAATATTAATTAAGGGACGGAAGTCAGAGATATTAGATATCTTAATGGATATGGGAATTCCAAGGTGTCTCATGTTGGAGGAATGATTATGGATGTGAGGATGTTTTGTAAAGTAGCAGAATTTGGTGTGTTTGGTGAGAGGATAAGAGAACTCTTATCATGGTTAACATGAAGCCTAGATAGGGAGCAAGAGATTGAAGAATGGAGGAGAGAGAGGACTAGTTTGGAGGGGTTTCCCAACCAAAAACTAATAAACCGTCTACATATAAGAGGTGTGAGATGTTAATGTTGCCTTATGATATTCCTTTGAAAGGGACAGGGTTTAGAGGAGAGTCCATAAGGCATAAGAAAGCGTCCATGACAATGCAAAAGTGGTAGGGGCTTAAAGGATAGCCTTGAAGAAGGCCCAAAAAGAGCTAAAGTAGCCTTGAAGCCCCCATCAATTGAACTTGAGAAATTAACATCTATGATGCATGCTTTTACCCATGATATGAAAATGTTAGGGAAGCCCTTTTGGGCAATTCTAGATAGAATGAAGCTTCTAAATATTGAGTTAAATGCTTTCTTGATATCAAACTTGGCACAAAAAAACCTCCATTTGGGATTAGAGTTAAAATCCTTAAGCAATTCCACAACGAGCATAACATTGTCAGTGGAACTCTTTTGGTTAATAAAACTACATTGATTTGCCTTGATGATAGTGGCATGATAGACTTCATACGGTTTTTAAGAATTTTAGCAATTAGCATGTAGAAAATATTGCACAAGGAGGCAAAATGGCTGCCTTTCCTATGAAGGTATCAAAACCAGAGTTGTGGCTTTGACTTTCCTTGGGAGGTAGTTTTTTGAGAAGAAGCATTTGATGACTTTACAAAAGAGGGGACCAATAATGATCCAAGTCTTTTTATAGAACTCAAAATTCAATATGCCTGGTCCTGGAGCAAAGGAAGAAGATCCTATAAAAACGACATTTTAATTTCTGTATCTATAATTGGGGCAATAAGATCTTTAAACATTAGGAGCTAGGGACCAAATCCCCCAAATGAATGCCACTAATATCATTAGAAAGAGGGGGAGGAGCATTAAAGAGGGCATTGAAGTGTTGAATAATGTTGTTAATAGCATCCTGAATGTCAAAAGGAAGCTTGGCATCAGCAATAGTCGAGATAATAGTGGATTTACCATAGCTTTTTCTAGAACAAATTTTTGCATAAAGGAGTTTGAAGTCATCTTCTCCATATATCAACCATTAGAATTAGCCCACTTAATAATCCAAGATGCCCTTGAATCAGATCAAACTGCGATCTATAAGTTAAGGAGTTTGAGTTTAACATTAAGAATGGCATCCATCGGGTTATCTTGAAGGAGAAGTAAACATTCCTGCTGTTGATTCTGAAGGGAGGATAGGCCATAGCCAATAGTATTAGAGCTAGATTAGACTTCATGCTTAATGAGATGTTTTAACTTATTCTATTTATAATAAAGCTCCAATATGAAATTCCCAGTATAATGAGTAGAGAAAATAAAAAAAAAGGGCAAACCAAAAGGGATACTATTTGATCAAAAAAATTTAAAATAAAATCTACTACTAGATGTGTTAGCAAATCTAACTTCCAAAATAAAAGGGGAATGATATAAACCAAAGTATTCAGAACTCTATAAAAGGAGGGAAAAGCTTCCAACCACGCATCATTAACCAAATCCCTATCTAATTTCAAATGAATAGGTGAATCAGACCTTTGGTTACACCAAATGAACATGTAGCCAGTAGAGGCTAGGTCTCTTAGGCCTAAATCAAAGATGACAGCATTAAAATCAGAAAAGTTATACTTTTAAAGGGGTTCCCCCCAGCCTTATCAGAATGAAGATGACAACAGTTAAAATCTCCAATAATAAACCATGGACTGACAGAGAGAGGCACTATACCCCAAAACTGTTCCCAAGGAACAAATCTATCTGAATGGGAGTTGGAAGCATAAATGGTAGAAAGTAAAAAACCTTTATTTCTAACATCAGAAATAATGCCAAAAATCATTTTGCTAGAGGAGAAGGTTGTCACAAAAGAAGTGGAGGAGGGATTCCATTTCACCCAAATCCTACTCAGGAAGTAAGGTCGAAGTTGTGTTGAGAAGTATTTAGTATTGGTTCGTTGTCAATGTTTTTAAGTTACTTTCTTGAATCTACAGAAGTATTTGTTTGCTTGTTGTCGAGGAAATGAATCATAGAAGTGGGGATGACAGAATCATGATGTCAATAATCAATGGAATGGAAAGTGAATTGATTTACATGAAAAACAACATCCCAATGATGATGTATAATTATGCCTATTTGACATCTGAAGGATATCCAAGGAAGACAAACTCCTAAGCTTGTTGATAAAATTTAGTCCTATGTGCAAATAGAATGGAGGCAAAGGCAAGATAGCCAAAAAGGAGAGAGAATTTGCAGTCAACTAGTGTTCCATATAATAGTTCAAAAGGCTTTTTTTGTTGAAGAAGTGGCTATGGGGTTTGGTTGATTAGAAAAGTGGCTATGATAAAACATTCTATTCAAAATTGGATTGGAACTTGGAATTGTATATATAAGACACACACCACCTAAAGTAAATATTTGTATTTTCTTTCAACAATAGAATTTTGTTCCAATGAGCAAGCACATCAATGTTAATATTAGACTCATTGTGTATTAAAAAAAGTCTTGAAAATATATGTAACTTGACTTGTTGTGAATGTTCCCACATTCACCTGAAAATGTTTATGATCATATATGCATTTTAATTGTAGAAATATCAATATGATTGCATTAGGGGTTTGTTTGAAACAATTATGTCACTATTTTTTTTAGATCGTAATTATAATTCCATTTAATTAC
>NW_021319862.1:558685-575157 GCF_001605985.2 Dendrobium catenatum | reverse complement strand
GATCGAGCCATCATTCTGCCAAGTACTTTTCGAACACCACTCTGTGCAAGAGATGAGATTACACAGTTTAATTCATCTAACCAGAATATGAACAGTATTGTGAAGATGATTGAATGCCTGTGATGGGAGAGAACCTTCGACGCAGAATCTGCAACATACGCAGGTTGAAGCTTCCCACGAGCTCTTAGGTGGAGCTGCTCGCACCGCCCAGATGGGAAAGACGAGTGAGTTACTTAATCACTAGTGACTATGCCTCCTATCTTCAGCTATGGAATAACATTCGCATCCATGGCCGTTCTGATTGGATTGCCCATTCCTGTAGCACGGAGATAATGATGAGGCCAGTACCGTAACGAGTATGACTCTATGGAAACCATATTCATTAGTATTACCAGCGATGGTATACAGCTTTCATGAAACGACGTTTATACCCACTGCTTGAGCAAGTAAAGTTTCAACAATGAAGTTTATTATAATTAACATGCATGTATAATAACGTTTCAATCATTTGTACATATCTTTATATAATAGTTAAACAAGACTATATCCTACTGTAAGAAGATGTCTTAAGGCAATGATTGTAGGCTTGTGCAATTTTGGCCGCAGGCCATGGCACTTGCATCATCAGACGTCGACGGCGAAGATTCCGTCCGGGGAGGCTCCGAGACGCTCGGGTTGAACCCTCTGTATTGAATGTAGCACCTCACAATGAACAGAAACTTACTATGATAAATTTATTACAATTTCATGAAGTGCAGCACTATTTATATTATTGTAATGTTAATCAAAATGAAGCATACCTACATGGTGATTATCGAACATAGATAGCGACTGTAGAGATATGGACCAAATGATGCTCGGTTCCAGAATACCTCATACTGGCTGCCTACTGATAAGTATGCAACAGGGAGGCACAAGCAGCACAGGTCACAGGCCAACCTTAAGATGAGAATAACTGTTCATGTCTTCTTTGGCCAAACTGCCACACACATACTCTATCCATTTCTCGCCGGAGACCTCCCCGTGATATCACCGGAATCCTTTTACCACTTTTTCCGGTCCGTATCAACTATCTTGAATTGACAGGATACTACTCCTTCCCTTCCATTTCATTCCTTCTAATTATAATTTGATCATTCTACAATTTAAAATATAAGATATTATGTTTATGAGGATTTAAGAATGAAGAAGTTGGAGGAGTTCGCAGGACCCTCTTTTATAGGATGAGAAGAGAAGGTGTGATTGAAGCGTTAGTAAGCCATGGCCATGTGGAATTTAAGGAATGATTCTCTCCGTTAAAATAGAAGTGTAGTAGATATGGAACATACACAGAGGATTCAGACGCTTGCGACGAATGCTTAAGGGCTCGAATGAACTGGCCTAGTATGTGATTGGAGAATTTGGACAATCTCCAAAACATAACAAATCAGAGGTGGTGCGCTTCTCTCTCTCTCTCTCTCTCTCTATAAGTATATTGTGTCGACCTTTTTGTGTTAAGCTACCTTTGAAGAGATGATGCTTTACGTGCACTTAGATCAATGCTGTTGAAATCGATCCGTTCACTTCTTGACCTGAGACACATGAGCTGTTCGGTCGAGTTTAGTTAGAATATATGATGAAAATGCTACTGTTCAGGTTGTTAAAGCAATAAGAATTGTCACCGATTCGGGACGGTACTTAGTCCTATATCTTTCTTAGGTTGTAGAAACTTGGATGCTAAAAGCCCCAAAAAACAGGGGAAAAAAAAAAACACAGTAAAGGCTTGCTTCAAATAGTTCTTCAGATATATCTACAATACATATTACTATATATCATAATAAAGTACTATATATAACATATACTATATATATATATATATCATAATAACTAACATAGTAATATCTATAATAAATATCATTATACTATATAAATATATACTTATATAATACTTAAAAGAACGATAATAGGTTTCATTCGGGCACCAATTTTTTTACTATTTTTAAACAATATTTTTACGCCTACATTTTTTTTATAAAAGAAAAATTTTATATTTAAAAAGTATTTTAGAAAAATATCAAGAAAGTTGTCCCACAACGAATGCTTAAGATTTCATTGGGAAACAGCTTTCTTATATTTTCGAAGTAGTTTTTTAGTATAAAAATTTATTAGCTCAAAAAATTTTCTACTAAAAACCTTTTATTTTTAGGAAATAGTAAGAAAGTTTGTCCCAAACAAAGCCTAAGATTTTATTCAATAAATTATTTTATTATTTTTATTAAAGAAGTTTTTTAGTATTAAAATTTTTGTAAGTCAATGAATAAATAGTGGCCAAAAAGTTGTTCCATAATCAAACCTTAAGTGGCCTGATGGAAATGTGTTATTTCATAAGTATCAATATGATTTTATGATAAATTTTGCTTTCATCATGTCTTTCTCTTTCATATTATTAATTTCAATTTCATTTAGATTATGATTTGAATTTAATCTTAGACGCAAATGATAACAACTTCAAAAGATTTATTTTGAGTGTTGAAACTGGTTTGAACTAAATATTCCTAACTTCATACCACACTGAATTTTATGCTAGATTTTCTTCCATAGGGTCCTTCCAACTCACTTAATGTAGTAAGCATATTTATTAATCTTGTTTTTTAAATGGAAAGAAATCACTTCTATAATAAACATATAATATATGTGAAATATCTTTAATTGAATCGGATCTTATAGTTTTTCCATAGTAGGCACGAAATTATTATTGTACTCGGTATCTTCAAGTCTCTTCAGACAGTACCGAGAATCATCGAGTTGATACTTAAGTCACAGATAGCCAGAACATAAGTTACCTGACGCTCGGGTACCTATTGAGCGCCTCAGTGACACATGAAATTTTTTAATTGGCTCTCAGAAAATTGACTCTTGCATGAGCAGATCAAGCATTACATAAGAGCTACATCGTATCTTTAGAATATTCTATGGATCTATGTTTCAGAGTGATGGTGAAACTTGATGGAATTAATCAGCAGAGATTCGGGAAGTGGGATATGGTGAAGTGGAGGACATGCGATCGGGCTTTTGTTTATGATAAAATCGTTACCCGACTCAAACTTAAGTGCTGAAACAATTCTATATAGATGGTAGTGAGGCCCTGTTCAATGCTTATATGGTGCGGCCGAAATGTGGCCTTTAAAAAAGAGAGAGCATATACTATATGTGCATGGCAGAGCATGATGGAATGCTCAGTGTGATGAGTGGCTTTTACCCCTCTTAGAGATAGGATACGAAATGAGCATAATAACAGTGAAATAAGTGTTGGAGTATGCTCCCCAGTAGAAGAAAAGATAGAGAAAGTCGCCTAGATAAGTAGGTCACATAAAACCGGACGGCCTAGCGCACTGACCCGGTAGGTAGAATAGAAGGTATTACGATTTATTTATGTGAGAAAAAGTGTAGGGGTATAGACCTCTAAAAAGCGATCTGGTTTAGAAAAATTAGGAATTGAACCTTTCATTTATTAAATTTAAGAGTGATCTAATTTGACTTTATAACTAGGACACTAATGGAGTAAAAAGGATATTCATGTGAGCTCGACCCCACGTAGTTGGGAATAAAGGCCTGTGTTGTTGTCTGTGTTGTGTGTTGTTGACCTCAGAATGCTGTTCAGTTGTCCGGATCCCACTTTTCTCCTAGCTTAGTCGGCAACATCACCGAGGAGAGGGGAACATCAATAATTTTAAAAGAAAAAGGTACAACATAGCCGTACAAATTTAAAGGCACCACTCTTGAGTAAAACAAAAATTATAAACTGCACTCACATTTTCTTATAAGTACAATGGTTCTTCCATTTTGAGGACTTTGAACTCTCACTTCATTCTATTTAATGATTATGGCAAATCGTGACAGGAAGAAGAATAAAATCTGCTTCCAAATTCCTTACTTATTCATTTCCCTCCATAAGTAGTTGTATTGTGAATGCAAAGTAGCAATATAGTAAAAATCATCTTAATGGCCAGAGAGAAATGGAAATTTGCATGGTAAAAAATCAAAACCCTAGTAAATAATAGGCGCCTAAAATAGGATCCAGAATGAGTTGGCAGAAGGGATCAAGCCAACACACTGTAAGCATAGTCACATTCGGAAGAATACAGCATAAGAAATAGTTTTGTCCCGACATGCAAACCATGATCATAGCAAGTTGTCAAACCGGAAGATTCCTTACAATCTAAGAGTATCAGGCATATCTTTAAGACCCCCAATACAAAGCCATCCAAACTAAAAGGACGAATTACCTCTAGGAAAATATGTCTTGTTGCAGACATCCAAAACAAATTCCTAACCATCAAGAATTATTAATCAGCAAAAATATTTCAACGCATAAAATTATGAAAGTGTCCCATTCATATTATAACCTGACAGAATCATAGACATACAAACCCAAAGGAGAATAGAATGGCGGACTAAAGTTAGACAAATTCTTGCTTTCAAGTGTAATGCCTGTGACTGGACATGTTCTAGCGTTAATTGCACGAGCAATCATTGAATAAAGAGTGTGGGCGTTAGAGGGAGTATAGTATCTCAAAACCAATAAACCAAACCTTCCTTTGCAACATTCAAAGACTGGCACCATTCAGAGCTGGGCGTCCCAACAGAGGAGATGGGATAGTTTAAGCCTAAAATATTTGAGAATCTTAATTTTTGTTAGAGATTCAAAAGAAGCCGTAAGCATTGGTATTCTTCCAAAACGTATGAGCTTTATATGGATGACGGCTTCACAGGGGAGATATACTTTTTTTCTCTAAGCTCACATCAAGTCCGTACATGTAATAGTTTGAGTTATACAAAACCTTATTGATATAAACCCGAGCAGCTTGTAAGCAAGTTAAGACACATTTAGAAAGTGAGTGACAAACCAATTCTATCCAATTTATCTTTCATGCTATTAGACAGAGTTTCTACCCA
This sequence comes from Dendrobium catenatum, assembly GCF_001605985.2. Lineage (NCBI taxonomy): Eukaryota > Viridiplantae > Streptophyta > Magnoliopsida > Asparagales > Orchidaceae > Dendrobium > Dendrobium catenatum. The sequence goes on along the minus strand of NW_021319862.1, from coordinate 570,222 downwards.
AAGAAAATTACGATGTAAATTTTCTGAGCTGTGCTGACATCTCAAAAATAAATGAATTCCTAGAGCATTAGCTTTTCCCATCTATTTTTCCACACTATTTTAGGTATTGATTAATGCCCACAATGTATCTAATTACGCATACAGTATTCCAGATTATGAAATCTTCAGGACAAATTGGACTTCTACCTACAAAAGACAAAGCTGGATTCCAACCAGCTAATTTTGTATTAGCCAATAATTATTAATAGGTATGGGACAGTCGAGATAATAAAGTCTCTATTTGAATATGGGGAATGCCAAGGTGTCTCATTGTTGGAGAAATGATCTTCGGCATGTGAGGATGTCTTGTTTAAGCCAGGTTCAGCCATTAATTTGGTGTGTTTGGGTGAAAGAAGATTAAGAGAACCCTCATCAGTGGTTAACATGATACGCCTATGAGAAGTGACAAGATATGAAAATGGAGGAGGATGAGTAGTAGTTGTGCGAAGGTTCCCAACCCAAATACATATATAAAATACAGTCTGCATCATAAGAGGTGGGAGATGTTGGTCAATGTTTGCCATATGATTTCTTTGGAAAGGATGGCGGTTTAGAGGAGAGTCCATCAAGGCATAAGAAATGTCCATGACATCGCACAACAGCAGATAGGCTTGTTATTACGAGGGGCATTGAAGTGCTGCCAAATAATGTTCCGTTCAAATAGCATCCTGAATGTCCCCCAAAAAAAAAAAAAGGTGCTTGCCAGTCAACAATTAACTCGAACCATACGATAACAGTGGAATTTTTACCATAGCTTTCTCAGAACCAATGTTTTATCATAAAGGAGATCTTTGACAGTCATCCTTTTCCATTTATCAACCATTAGAGCTTATAGCCCACTAACTAATCTCAATGATGCCCTTTGAATCAAGAGTCAACTATGCGATCTATAAGTTTTAAGGTAGTTTGAGTTTTAACATAAGAATAACTCCATCAGTGTTATCTTGAAGAATGAAGTAAACATTCCTGCTGCGATTTCTGAAGGGCAGGATTAGGGCCCATAGCCAATAGTAATTAGAGCATTTAGAACAGACATCATGCTTAATGGAGATGTGTTTACACTTGTTCTATTTATAATAAAAGCCCATCACTATGATACCACTCTCCCAGTATAATGATGTAGAGAAAACAAAGAAAGGGCAAATCAATGGAACTATTGCATTAAAAAAAATTAAAATAAAATCTACTACTAGACGTTGTTAGCAAATCTAGCTTCCAAAAAATAAATGCGAGAATACTGATTATAAAACCAAAAAGTATTCAGAAACTCTATATAAAAGGAGGGCAAGAGTCTTTCCAACCACGCATTCATTAATCGGAAGTCCCTATCATAATTTCACAATGCCAATAGGAGATCAGCCTTTGGTTCTACACCAAATGAACAAATGTAGCTAGTATAGGGCTAGGTCTCTTAAGGCCTAAATCAAAGATGACGGCATTAAAATAACACGAAAAGTTTATACTTTTGAACGGAGGTCCTCCTCCTAGACTTATCTAGAAATGAAGATTGAACAAACAGTTTACATAATCTCCATACTCAATCAAACCATGGAGTGCCAGAGAAGCACATTACCCCAAAACATGCAACCTACAATGAACAAATCGTATCGAATGGGAGTGGAACGCACAAAAGGTCGGCTAGAAAGCGAAAAACTTTATTTCCTAACATCCAGAATATAATTCCGCCAGCCAAACATCATCTTGCGCTAAGAGGCAGAGTGTTGCACAAAGAAGTGGGAGGAGGGATTCCATTTCTACCAGAAATCCTACCCCGGCAAGTAAGGCGTCAGAAGTTATGTTGAGAAAGTAATTTAAGTTTAAAAATTGGACAAAAATTCGTGTCAATGTTTTAAGTAGTTTTCTCGAATCCTATAGAGATATTGTTAATTAGCTTGTACGGAGGAAACATGAATCATAGCAAGCTGCGGATGATGATAGAATCTATTGATTGTCAAATAATCAATGGAACTGGAAAGTGAATTGCACGTAGCCGATGCGACAAAAACAAACATCCAATGATGAAATGTACAATAATGCTATTTGAACATTCTAGAAGGATAGGTCCAAGGACAAGACAAATCCTAATGCTTGTTTGATAAAATTTAGTCCTATGTGCAAAATAGGGAATCGGAGGCAAGGCAAGATAGCCCAAAAAGGACGAGAGTAATTTACAGCTCAACAGCGTATGTGCACATATAAATATATATGTTACAACAAGGAACTTATTTTGTCGTTGAAGAATCAATTTTGGGCTGGTTGATTACATATAATTGTCTCTATGAGAACAATCTCTTATTTCCAAATTGGTTGGGGGGAACGCTGGGATTGGATATATAAGGATATTCAAAATTGGATTGGAACTTGGAATTGTATGTATAAGACCCACACCACCTAAAGTAAATATTTGTATTTTCTTTCAACAATAGAATTTTGTTCCAATGAGTAAGCACATGAATGTTAATATTAGACTCATTGTATTAAAAAAAGTCTTGAAAATATATGTAACTTTACTTGTTGTGAATGTTCCCACATTCACCTGAAAATGTTTATGCTCATATATTCATTTAATTTTAATAGTAGAAATATCAATATGATTGCATTAAGGGTTTGTTTGAAACAATTCTGTTACTATTTTTTTTAGATCGTAATTATAATTCCATTTAATTACTACTTTTTTGTTCCTTCCAACAACAAAAAATATGTTGGGAAGCTTTTTTTTATAACTTAAAAAAAAAGTTATTATCTTCATAACATCTTCATAAATATTTCTGTAAAAAATTGCAGTCCTCTCAACACAGGAGAAATTATTCATTGCAGAGTTCGGACGGGAAGAACCGTTCGAATTGCTCAAACGAATATCTCCAAAAATATTTCAACGATCTCTCGCGCGCATAATATCTATTATATCTTCCCCATCATTCTTACTTTCATATATCTTAAAAAACACTAACAGATTGTTGTCCATAAGTATTGCCTTTGACAGGAATATAGATAATATATGCTTCTTAGCTGCCGATAATATACCATCGATTGCCCCTTCGGAATCAGGTTCTTTAAAAAACAATTAGCTGCTAATGGTACCTTAATTGACCAAAGGGCAGAGAATTGTTTCATTGATGGGGGTAGAGCTTTATTTTTATCCCTTAACTCTTAAAGAAGAACAAAAAAAATACGACTATTTTGATTTCTTTTTAAAGATTTGAAGGATAATAATAAGTTTTTTAATATAGTTAGATAAGATTTTTTTTTTTTTATTTTTTTTAGATAAAGCTGTTTCAGATTATGGTACAAGAAACTGCATGATATTATATTCATTTTATGCACTGAAAGCAACTGATTCCCTTTCAATTGATTCTGTCAAGTTGGATACCTTAGTTTTTTTCTTGCTAACAGAAAGCAAAGAACTAACCCAACTTGCAAATTTAATAAAGCTGCCTCACAAAAGTTGTATTAACTGTTCAAGTTCTGAGCGATAAAGTTGAAAAGTAAAATAATGGAGTTATATGACATTACTTAAGGCAGAAATACAATATAAGAATTCAGTTGAAGACTATATCAAAATGGAGTTATATGACATTACTTTAAGTTTTATTTGAGACATATATCTTTCTTACTGCTTTTAAGAAGCAGCAAAAAAATTGTCCCAAACGAAACTTTAAGGATGATCATATACAAAAGATTGTGAAGAGCAAAGCAGCAATCCTTCTATAGATTTGAAGAGTCAGATACAAATTTGTTAAGCAGATCGAGATGTTGATATCCTTATTCATGAAGTATCGTTGAATGTCACAATTAATAATCAATAAGAGATGTTGGAATATTTCTCATAGACGGTGCCAACAACATAATATTAATACTGAATAACATTAAGCAAATTAAGAGGTTAACTTAGCACACTTTTTTAATCTTTTTTGACCATTTGCTCGCATTAAAAATCTCAACCTGATCACACGTACACGCATGCATAATATGCCAAGAAAATTTTAATTGTAATAAAGTATATATCACCAGTCTATTTTCAGTTGAACAAAGATGTATGATTAAAGTGGTTTTATAACTTGAAATAAGATTCCAAATTTAGAAGATCTACCACTTTGCAAAAGAAAATCATAATAGTGATCATCAATAACATATTTGTCAACATCATCATTTCTTTAGCTTCATGCAATACAACCAACATAGAATAAAGCAATCCCATTTCCAATATCCACCTCAAAATCAATGATCACTAACAACCAACATAAGTGCAATGTGCTCCCTATAGTACCATATCTTAATCAGTGCATAGATTGTGCCACTTGTGTTCATCCCCCTTTTAGCCTTCACATTTAGCTTTGGGTAAAATTCTTACTACTCTTTATAGTTAGAATAGTTTTGATGAGCATCTATATATATAGGCCACCCAAAGCTGCATTCAGCTTCAAGTTTGAAGACAAATAGGAAGAGTATTAACTGGTGAAGGTTTTGAAGAGCCAACTTTGCTTTAGGATTAATCAGATAAGGAATGTTCAGATGTTCTCATGAAGGAATTGATGGAGGTTTGCATGCAAGGATTATGTTGGGACCATTTGCTTCAAGTGGTGGAAGGTCTGTTATGTGAATTTCAGAATTAGAAAATTTTATGTTTGAATTTTTATTCTAAAGCTTTGTCTCAGACAATTTTTTTGTTGTTTCATAAAGCGATTTTTTAATATAAAAATTAAAATTTTTATACTAAAAAGCTATTTTATGAAGCAGTAAAAAAATCGTCCCAAAAGAAACCTACATCTGAGGTTGGGCTGAGCCAGCGAAGCCTTGACTTTGACCTTGACAACTAATGGACAGATTAATAACTAAAAAAATACTCAAATTTACAATTAATATACAATTAGATATTCAATTAAATGAAATATATGACGAGTTTTATAATTATAGTTGTTGCATCCTCGAGTATTCGCGGCGATAGAGAAATATAATGTTTAACGTCTTAACATTGTACGAAGATCCAGCACACAAGCAGATAAGAGAGAGATTGTAGCGTTCATAAGAGACACTAGAGTTTTTATGTGGAAACCCCTGAAAAGGGGGAAAAACCATGAGGCCTGGCCCAGTTTGAATGAATCCACTAGTATTTGCAGTCGATTACAAATGAGGCCCTTCTTAGGAAGAAGGCCTTAGCTTGATGTCACAAATGTACATCATATAGAGCGCATTACATGGTGGGAGTTACAATAATCAATATATACATGTTTGTTTGGTCGACAGGACCATAGTTGATAGGATAAAGGTCGGAAAGACCGTAGTAGGCAGGAGACCAGGGTCAGAAAAATGATTATCTGGCGATGTAGGTCCAGAGGAGTGTAGTTAGCGCCGGAGATTTGGATCAGAAAGATCATTGTTGGAGGGCGGTACTCTGGTAGAACTATGGGCATCATGTGGTGGCCCGACAAAAGTTCGGGCCTCAATAGATGGTCCGACATAAGTCTAGGCCTCAGGTGGTGGTCCGGCAGAAGTCCAGGTGTCAGGTGGTGGTCCGGTAGAAGTTAGGCCATCAGGTGGTGGTCTGGCAGAAGTCCGGGCCTCAGGTGGTGGTCCGGCAGAAGTTCGGGCCTCAGGTGCTGGTTCGGCCGAAGTTCAGGCCTCAGGTGGTGGTCCGGTGGAACTCCGGTCCTCAGGTGGTGGTCCGGCAAAACTCTGGCATCAGGCGGTGGTTCGGCGGTGCTCAGGCCCTCAGGTGATGGTCCGGCGGAGGTGAGGATCTCAAGTGGTGGTCCAGTGGAGCAATGACGTTAGTCGGTGGTCAGGCGGTGGTTGAGGAGGAGCGAGGAGGCAAGAGTGATCTCCGATCTCTTTATTGCTCTCTTCCTTCGAGCCTCACTTTCAAGAGAGTGGAAGGGTATATTTATACATTTCCTAGAGTGGCATGGCCCATAAATAGGGGGAGATCAAGGGCATATTGGGAGTGGCTTGAATGGACCGCCGATGTTGAATCCCTTGATCATGGACCGTTTGATGGACATTTGAATGTATTAAAGATGTTGGAATTTCGTGATCTTGGGCTTGTTGAATTCGTCTCATCGAGCCTCTCGGTTCTATTATAAGAACGTCATGTTTGGAAACAGTTGGTAACCCAAATTGTGGTTTGAACTTTCCAACAGCACTTCGAGTCCTTGATTCAGACCCATTTGGGCTTGTATTGAGTCGAATTTGGTGTCGTTGGGTTCGTATTTCCGAGATGTTCAGTTTGAATATAAGTTTGCTGATATCGGAGTTCGGATGATCCCAATTTTAATTCGAAAGTATCCGACTTGATTTTGCCTCAAGATTCATGCCCGATCAAAATAATTTTTCGAGGACGTATCAATAGTCAACCTTCTATACGAAGAAAATATGTTGGGATATCTTTGATCTGTGCAACTTAAATTTGTCAAATCAAAGAAGTTTAAAACTTTACAGTTTTTTGTTATTAGACTTATAAGGTAGACACTCAACTACTAGGCCATTTTTTTGGCTTAATGGGTAAACAGGGTTGTCAGAATATCGATCATGTTTGCCTGTTTGGGTTTATTGAGTAGTGCATTCACACCTACTTTGTGATAACCTTTAAATTTTTTTTAGAATAGCTAATTGGACCTATAACATTAAAAAATTATATCAGCAATTATTATAAGTCAAAATCATAAATTGTCTTCGCCATAACATAGAAATTATCGTGCTTTAGTTTTACTATTTTTTCCATAATTTTTGGCCAATTATATAATTATCTCTTATCAGTATAAGTGAAAATTTTTGGAACCGTAGGTGCTCGTTTTGTAAATTGATTTCATTCGAGCATCTGAACATGCTTAATTAATTTATAAATACTTTTCTGTAATTTTTGAATCCCAAAATTTTGATATATAAAAAGATTTTTGGCTAAAATAAAATAAGTATCATAATTGCTTAATATTTTATAATAATAATAATAATAATAATATAATATAGTGCTAAAATGGTTTATTAAATGCCATTTCCTTTTTCCCTATTCGACTAGCAGAGAGTAATAGAGAAAAAAATAGGAAAAGAGAGAAAAAAAGAGAGGTAACAGAAAGAAAAAGCTAAGTTTTGGAGACAATAGATCCATTTTTGACCGCACATCCAGTTGAAAATTTATTCATCTCAAGACTAGTCATACTACGCCTATCTTAATTTTAAAAAATATATAACTTTTACTGAATTTTTTTATTAAACTTATATTTTCGTTAGTGAAAAATATAGATAACTTTACACTGGTAAAACTTTTATTGCATAATTTTTTATATGTTATAGATTAAGATTATGATAATTTTGAAAATTTTTCTAAGATTTTACAATGATGGTTTTGGAATTTGTGAGATTTTTATTGAATAAAAAATTTTCAAAATGTTAAAAATAATATTGTAGTTCAATTAAAGTCTTAAAATAATATTCTATACAATCACTATTAATTTGGTTATTTTTTGAAAATGTCCATTTTTTCTTAATAGAATTTTCTTTTTTTCACAGTTATAGGAAACTGTACAATTCGGACGCAATTGTGCTTTAATTGCTATAATATGAAGAAAAATATGAATCTGTGATTAAAGTGTATTTACGGTGAGATATGAGGGGCCATAATTCATTAAGATTTTATCTGTGTCAGAGAATATTTTGGTGCCTACAAGGTATATTCTGGTGGCTATAAGTCATATTCTGGTGCTAGATATATGTTCCGGTGCTATAAATAAAAAAGAGAGTTATAAGGGGCTAGAATCATTCGAGATTCTATTTGGGTCCAGAAATTATGATAGGAATTGCTCAATAACATGTATCATAATTTATTTATCTACTCAGTATTGTTATTGAAATAATTAGACAACTTTTATACTCTTATTATATTTCTCAGTACAATGATTTATTAGACTATATTTAACTTCTTTTAAATGTTTAACAAAATATCTAATAAAATAATTTAAAATTTATATCAGTTTGTATGACCTGCTGAGCTGTTGTAGCTCATTAGGGTTTTGCTTTATGATTTTCGGGATCTCAAAAAGGAAATGAGCCTACTGATTATACTTCAGGGTCAGACCTAAGTTATAGGATTTTTTTTTTATTTTGATTTTTATACAATCATGATTAATTTATTATTCAGTTTTGTAGCTTTTATTTGTAGCAATGTACTGTAGTATATATATAGATAATAAAAGAAATCTTGTTGATGAGTTTATTTTTAATACTATGATATTTTAGTAGCTATGTAGTTTATTTTAAAGTTTAAATTGAAAGAGAATCAAAACATTCCAAAACTAGATTTTAAAATTTTTCTTATTATGGTTCAACATGATAGGACCTATCCTGGTCGCATTGGGTTGTGACATACTTAGTTCTTAATTTGGAGACATGAGGAACTTGGTGGCTGGCTAAAAGCTTGAACCTAAATATTTTATCCCTTTGTTTTGAATATATAGGTGGGTCAAAGACATTGCCATTTGATGCTTAAGGGAAAGCTAGTACTTGCACTATAGTTGAAGACTAATGCTCTTTCATCATCCAAGTTTTCTATTTAAGGTGTACAATTAGAGGCAATATAAAGCATTCTATTTTTCTAATGAGATTTTTATTAGGGATCTTAGTGTACTTTCCAATTTCAATACAGTCAAGTGTAGTTCATTGAGGATCTAGGCATGAGGCATGATGTCAACTCAAATAAGCATAGCTTTTATCTTTTTATGGGCATGGGCATTCTTGTTTATTTTATAAGTCAATAATATCTTGTTTTATTTTAATATTGGGTCACATTTATAATGATATTTAATATTCTTTAGACACATAGCACAATTCAAATATAATCCCAATGATACTTGTATTAACATTCATGTATACTTTTTTGTGGGAAATTCTTGCATAAAGCTTAATGTCAACCTAGGTAAATGCTAATTTACTAAGGATATCAATATCAAGCACAATGCCAACTTAGGCTTCGTTTGGGACGGCTTTCTTGCCGCTTCTTAAAGCAGCTTTCTAATACAAATATTTTAAATTTTGTACTAGAAAGCAGCTTTAAGAAGCAGTAAAAAAGCGGTCCCAAATGAAGCCTTAGATAAATACCAGATTTCTAAGGATCTAAGTATAAAGCATGTTGTCTACCTAGGCGTGAATAGAAGTCAATTCTCACAAGACAAGAGGAGCTCATGAGCTGTGAGAGTGAGAGGCTAAGAAAGATTATGCAATAGGGTTTAAGTGTTAGGTATTTTACATGCGTCCTCTTTGGATTTGAGCCAAAAACAAATATTCATTATCCTTAAATAATTGGATTAGAGGTTTTTGTAGTCAATTGAAAACAATAGGCCCTATGAGAAGTTATATGTTTGTGTGCATATATTTTTCATTTTTGTCGTCATTATTTAGTCATGGTGTCAGTCCTCCCTCCATGAGTCATGACCATTAAAACTATAGTAGCAATTTGTCCACCATCTCTCCTCCCCACCTACATAAAAATAACAAAAAATCTAATTAACTCCTCAATTTTTCCTTTCAAACTAAATTCTAAACCCTCTACCCACACTTCCTCCCAATGCTCATTCAACCTTAATACCCATTTTCCCCTTTTGGCGCCCAAGGACTTCCAAATCCTTACCCAAGCCCCTCCCCAGCTTACAGGATTAGTAAAGAACCCCATAAGTATATATCTCTTGACCTACCCATCAAACCACCATAACCCTATTCTTATATGGCTATCCACATGTCCAAAGGCCTTTATATAACACCATAAGCCACAACCAAGCATTTATGCACACATTCTCCTTAGATCCTCCTACTACTATCCCATCACCAAGTCAAGTTAGCCACTCGTCATTGATTGATTTTTTAGGATCCTCGTCAATCATTATCCAGCACTTGCCAATGACCTATGCTCATCTTTCTAGATATATGATATCTCTACCTATTAGGAGAATAACCACGACAACTGCCATAATTACCCTATCTCTAACCTTCCTTATGGACAGTTGTTCAATGCATGCAATTGTTCAATATGTGCAAACAATATATAATTGACATCCTCAACAATCGACATTTGATGCCCATATTTTCTATCTCCATGTCTCTCCTTCTATTAAGAGAATTACTAAGATGACATCCCTTTGTTGTAGGACTCCTAGCATCCAACATCAACCATCATTTGACATTCATCATCTAATGACAACTCTAGCATCTCAAAAGTCCTCATGATACCACCGCGAAGACATATTTCATGTTTCAAATTTATTATATCAGATTAATGCATTCTCTAGTTATATGGAAACATACACCTTTAAATACTTGACTCATAATTTCAACTAGGCTAGGCTATGTGTTTTTTCTCTTTCCTTTATTTTTAATATAGAAATTCATGTAACTCCTTCAGTTCTTACTACATGTGAAATCCCTTAAGCAAAAGAAACTAAACTCTTAAACATCGAGGCACCTTTAGGTGTAATGGCTGAAATTTTATTAAGAAACTTTGTAGTTAAGCATGCTCATCTTGGAGCAATTTTAAGATGGGTGAACTACTGCACACCAACATGACAAAATCGTGAGGCCCTTAGACCAAAATGGACAATATCTTGATAGTTAAGAGTTTGTACTGTTACAATTGGTGTCAGAGCAATACACCAGCCGAAAGATGAGAATAAAATGTCATACAAGACAAAATTAGTATGCTATGAGAGCAATCTCTTGAACCTTGTATTGGAACAAAGTTTACATGAAGGGAGCCACCACTTGAACTTGTAGGGATCACCTCTAGAATCCTATTTTCCTTGTGGATGATTTTGGGATAAAGATGCTGACGAAGACGTTAGTTACTTAAGTGGGGGAGATTATGAAACCCCTTAAGTAAAAGAAGCCAAACTCTTAAAATATCGAGGTATCTTTTGGTATAATTGTTGGAATTTTACTAAGAATTTCCGTACTTAAGCGTGCTCATCCCGGAGCAATTCTAGGATGGATGACCTACTGGGAAGTTACATGGACTGTTGCGGCGCTCCAAACCCAGGCATTGCAGCGCTTTCAAATAGATTAGAGACAAAAAGTTGAGCATCGTGAAGCTCCAAACCTAGCGCTACGACTCTATGAGACGGGCTGACAGTTTTCTTTCTCGTTTTTCATTAAGGGTTGTGTCCCTTGATAGTTTTAGGTGCTTTCTCTTTGTATGTTCTAGTAAGAGAACGGTGCAAGGGTGAAAAGAGACAAGGAAAAGAGTGTGAGAGAAGAGAGATATGCAGCATTTCTTCCAAATTTTTATAGTGAATTTATTTGTGTGGTGTGACTTCATGATTTTTTCATGATTTTGAATTTTTTCACGTTAAATTTGTGAGTTCTTTCTTCTGCTACATTTTCGCTTTCTTATTTGTGCTCACTGTGTATTTTACTTCCCCAACATAGCAATGAGAAAATTTTAAGACTAAGCATGATTATAAATTATATTAAGAGCTTAAGCATGTTTAAAAAAAAATTAAAAATAGGCAAAGTCGCCCGTT
>NW_021319862.1:505165-558070 GCF_001605985.2 Dendrobium catenatum | reverse complement strand
AAATCACAAATATTTACTTCTCTAAGCAAAATACGCAATAATCAACATAAATCTAACTAATTTAACATAAAAAATGCATAAAATAACTTCACATTACCTAATCCGGCGACGAACGGGCGGAGCAGCAAGCAGATCTCGAAATGGTGAAGAGGGAGAATGTCTGATCGGGAAAGGGAAAGGTGAATAAATTACTTAAGTCTAAGTCGCCCCTTTACTGGGCGACTTATACTTAAGTCTGAATTCGCCACATCAGCTGCCACGCTGTCGTTTGGTCGTCGCCTTTTAAACGACCGACTTTGCCTATAATTAAATTTTTTAACGATCATGCTTAATCTTATAGTTTAATTATTAATGTTGCTTAGTTCGAAAATTTTCCCATAGCAATGAGGAAACTAAATTCAGAAATAGCTCCACCAAGACGCCGCAAATGAATATTGAATTTTTTTTTCCTTTTTTATTCTTCTTTGGAAGTGTTGGCTCTTCTACTCTGCTTCTAGAAGCTTTTGAATTGGTTTTCAGGATGCCAAAATTTCTGTTAGAGAGGTCTTCCCCCTTATGCACATAAATTTTCATTTTTAATACCCTTTTTCTAGTTGTTAACAATGTATAAGTGAACAGAATTCTATCTTTCACATTCATTTTTCTTCATTCTTGGAACTCTTTCTGTTCTTATGTTTTGCATTCATTGAGGTCTTTCTTTTTCCCTCATCAGTTCAACGTCTCTTAGTCCTTTGTGCGCTTATGATTCCACCTGGTACAATTCTCTTATGCTGGAGTAATTATTGTGTCCGGACACCGAAAGCGTCCAGAGACCAATAACAAAATGTCACGTCACTTGGGTTCTCGGTACCGAGCACTCGGTATTGCTCGATATTTGTTCGGACGTAATAACTTTTCCTTATACTGAGCCGCAATCTAAGACTTAGTTTGAGACAATTTTCTTATTGCTTCTTAAAATAGCTTTTTAGTATAAACAATTTAATTTTTGTACTAAAAAATTGATTTAAGAAACACAAGAAAGCCGCCACAATTATTACTTTCTAAAACAACTTTTTAGTAAAAAAAAATTTATAATTAATACAAAATTTTTTTAGAAAGGAATAAAAAAATTGTCCCAAACGAAATCATAATCTCCAAATTATATTTGATTGTTAGTCTTGGACAATTTTTATTTACATAGCATACATATTTAATTGTTGATATTTAATTTTCTTTAAGTTGAATGTTTTATCAATTAGTTAATAATTAAAGCGACATGACGTTCATTTATCATCTCCTGAAGAAAACCTCGTCAGCTTTTTTTCCTCAAAGGAGAATGTTATGATGTCTGAATACGGCAAATTATTGCATCAATGCGTAGAATAGATTTGGACATTCAATAAAAACATGTCACGTCATCTGTGTTTTTGACTGCGCTTTAGGTGCGCTTTACCTGCGCTTTTGACGCGCTTAATTTAAAATAATATTTTATTAATATCTGGACCTATGTTCGCGTCCGGTGACCGGATGCAATAATTTGTCGTCTGAATAGAGGACTACAGTTATCTAAAAACCTTTTTTTTTATGAAACATTAAGACAAAATGAATAGTTCAATTATGATTTCGTTTGCGACCATTTTTTTATTATTTTCTAAAATAACTTTTTAATACAATTTTTTTTTTTTTGAATTTTAAATTTTAATACTAAAAAGTTGCTTTAAAAAGCAAATTAATACAACAATTTTTAAAAATAAAAAAATATGCATGATATATAAATAGAAATAGAAAAAATCTCAAAATAATCTCCAAATTATTCATGGACAACCAATTCAATCTCAAATTTAATCTATCGACTATATAAAATTGATCCTAACCTCATATTATAATTACTATATAAAATTGGTCCCACCGTAGTCCCTGGGCTTTGTAAAATTGATCTCAATTTAGTCCCAAAGCAACTATTTTGAATCAATTTTGTATAATCAAAGAACTAAATAGAAGTAATGTTATATTCTAAAAGTTAAATTTTAACTGATTATTTGATTATATAATATGGAGCTCTTAACAATGTTTGCCCAAACATGCAGGATCTTATTAAAAAATTTACACTGGAGCAGCTATTATACACAGTTCACTTTGTCCTTCTATAAGTACGTGGAGACAAAATTTGCAGCTGTCAACACAGCTCCTCAGCCTGTCAAATATATCACAAAACAAGAGGCAAACATACAACAAAATAGTATCCAACAAACAAAAATCCTAACATTAATGCCCCAGAAATGTTTTCAGTCAAAGATGTCTCAAAATAAGTAGGCTTTGGTGTCGATGAAGAACCAAGTGATTGAATGAGCTCCTCTACAGCCAAAATCTTGAACCTTGTTGGAGGATTGCGAGCAATGTTGTTCATCTGGTGCTCGAAGATCTTTCCTTTCCGATCGAGCTTGTACACAGATATGCCGTCGAAGCGACCATGACTCTCCCAGGGTAGACGACGGATGCCGTGAACCGTCCATCGAATCATGATGGTACTCTCGGCTGGTTGCCAAACACTCACAATGTCAACCCACAAAACTTTGAATAAAACTTGGCCGATGAAGCGCAGCGCCGAAAATATCTGTTTGTAATTATCAATTCCAACAAAGGTATTGAGAGGATCCTTGAAGACAATGTCATCCCTACACAGAAATTTAATGCATGTTGGTATATGATGTTAGGTTATGTGTAGTTTAGCTACATCAACATGTTGCACCAATCATGGCTAAGATAATACTACAAGAGCTGTCTAAGAAGATCAGTTTTTTGCAACAGAACCTATATAGGGGCCACAGATTGTGTTCAGCTGAGTCTTCGTTAAGTGAACGAAACATTCATCTGGAAAAATACTTCCTAAAGGTGAGGATTTCGATGACATAACAAAGATGCAGGACGTTTTTCTGTGAAGTTCTGGTGAAATTTAAGTTCGAAAATATTATATTTCCTGAAATCAGATTGGCGCGACAAAGACAACTAAAGAACACAAAGGATTATAATTTGTAAGCTAAACAATCCTCAGCGATTGATGTTCATTTACTTTAACTAAGGTTTCGTTTGGGACGGCTTTCTTATTGTTTCTTACGGCAGCTTTCTAGTACATAATTTAGGCTTCATTTTGGACGGCTTTCTTACTGCTTCTTAAAATGACTTTTTAGTATACAAATTTTAATTTTTGTTTTAGAAAGCAGTTTTAAGAAGCAGTTAAAAAGCCGTCCCAAACGGAGGCTTAATTATGTACTAGAAAGCTGTTGTAAGAAGCCGTCCCAAATGAAGCCTAAGACTCTTCCAAGTTGCTAATAAATCCTATAAAGCGGTATCACAGCAAAGAACATTGAGGAAAAAGGCTCCCACGCATTGCTATGCAGTGGAAATTCGAAAGAGTGCTGCAAGAGAACACATGAAAAAAGAGAGTCAAACGCACACCGCCTCCTACTAGAAATGGCTTAAAATCCTTTTGAAGTCGAAAATAAAAACTCTAAAGTTCAAGATTATCTTAACTTCAAAAAAAAAAAAATCTAAGATTATCATCCACATCACTAATAATAATAAACCCTTTGCCCCTATATGATTAACATTGCATGCTAAGCCCAAGTTTTATTTTTTTAAAAGAAAAAGAAAATTATCCTAAATATTATCTTACTTGAAAGCACAACAATAATTATAGATATAGATATGAGGCCAATTACAGAAAAACATGGCACATGTTCAATGCTGGATTGAATTTCAAGCAATAATCAAGTGAATACTTAGTTTAAAGATAACAAGCTAGATGAGAATTTATGGCTTCTACCCTTAAGAACCAATGAGCATACCACTTAACCTAGAGCTTTTTGGTTTATGCAAAATAAAATTATCCAAAAGCATCCTTACAAGCAATTTTAGGTTCAAACTTAGAGCAAGATATCTATATTATACTAGTAAAATTGCAGTTGTATAATTATAATAGAAAGATATGAAGCAATTCAAGCCGGAAAAAAACACTTATGCAAAAAAACTTATTTCTAGTCGGGCATGGCTTACTTAACTACTTGAAAACAACTAATTTGTGGTAGATATTTTGCAATGACAGTTCTTCATCGCAAATTTGAGATGAATGATGCACTATTGCATCATATTTAGCATTGTGACATACAATTATCCACCACGACTTTTAGTTTCGAATTTGCAACGAAGTTGTGACAATCAATGTTATCCATTGCAATTTGGGAATTTATTTGCACTGAATCATTTCCAAAGAATATATTCAATCTTATGACATATTTGCAATAAAAACTTGTACCATTGCAACAATGAATAGGAAATAAAAAATAAGTATGTCTTGCAGCAATTTTACACATGTTACAAAAATTTAAATCTACATGCTTCTCACGCTTGCCCTCAAACCTTCACCGCTCCTCATGTTTATAGAGGGGTAGGGAAAGTCCCTTTGTCGTGTTGGGCAATGCAGGCTATTTCCACTTGAAGTGGAGGTGTGGAGTTAGCTAGTTTGTTGACCATCAATCACCCATTAAGCTTCACACCTCAGATGTTGTGCCTATACTCAAACACTCATGCAGGGTCAATTTGTTCCAAGTTAGATTAAGATTTAAGATTGAGATTGTTTTCTTTTTCTTATTATATAATTTTATAGTTTGTGATGATAGATTAAATTAATATGTTCATGGTTTATGGCATATTTATGAGTTTTTTATTATATATATACTTTTTTCGGAGGCTTATACCTTGCCTTGCAAAGGCAAATACCTCAATTCCAAATTTCACTCTTTTAAACCGAAGAAAAAAGTACTATAAAAAGAAGCTAGGATAATATGTCTTGTTAGTAATTGACAAACATATTTAAATACAATCCAATGATCTTTGAGGTAAAGAGACAAAGTCAATAGGGAAAAAATAATAATAATTAGTTTTATTCATGTTCAAGTGGCGTATGCAATGTATTTAGTCCCCTAGCATGTCATGCTTGCATCTAGGGGTGTTCTAGGCATATTTATATTAATTAAATTTGGCACGCTATCACTTTTCTTGGTAACATTGAGATGTTATTGTGTAATGTTATTAGTAAAAAATTAAATCACCGCTACTCTCAAAGAGATGGGAAAGCTCCTCTACAAGCATGTTTCCCATAGTTGTTTAGCCATGGAGAAAGTGCACATATAGTATAGCTCTTTCTATTGCACATATCTCTCGCCAATTACAACTGTGATATGTTGATTTTTGGGGAAGAAAAGCAACTAAAAAGCAATACCACACAAGGACAAACGAAATGTGCATATGAAGAATGCAATAACCAAGTGTAGACCGGTTGCACATATAGAACAGCTCTGCGGAAGTGATTGACTTTGTAGTCAGAGCTGGATAT
This sequence comes from Dendrobium catenatum, assembly GCF_001605985.2. Taxonomy (NCBI): domain Eukaryota; kingdom Viridiplantae; phylum Streptophyta; class Magnoliopsida; order Asparagales; family Orchidaceae; genus Dendrobium; species Dendrobium catenatum. The sequence continues at coordinate 552,699 of NW_021319862.1, read as the reverse complement.
TGAAAGTTTGGAACTCAGTCAACTTATTTCATGGAAGGACAAAATTGGCACCAAGAAAACTAGAAACATAAGGTTTATCCATCATGAGCAAAACAAAGTCAGAAAAATTCAAATATAATGATAACCTAGCTAAGGCAAAATTGAGGTCCTTGCCTTAAATTATTTTATTACAATTATTATTTTCAGAAGGATCGGTTGGCTAAATGTTGCCTCCATCATCAAAAAGAAACATAGCAAAAAAATAAGGGTACTGAATACAAATGAAGGATGATAATTCAATATGAGGAGAATAGAGCGAATAACAAAACTTCCCAAATAGTAGGGATATTTACATTTTTTTAATAGAGTTCCTAGGATGTCAATTCCAGCTATTAAGATAGAACAAAGATTAATTGAATAAATGAAAAAAAGTTCACCCATAGATAATGCTGCCGCCAAGAAATATTTTGACCATAAAAAAAAAAAAAGATACAAAGCAACATCAAGCATCAGTTTGCCTAATTTAAATGAAGTTAGGTCCTCTAGAAGAAATATAGAGGGATGGAGATTTCTATCCCCTTCAATGCTTAGCTTAGTTGACAAAGAGCTGCCTCTCAAAATGCAATTTTAATTTGAGATAGAAGTGTACAACAAAAAATTACAAAATTTACACCTAGTGCATAACTACAAAGCTTAGAGAACATAATTACAGAGCAGCTCATCCAAGTGAGAGCAGCTATAGTTATATTTCCTGCAACATAGGACACAACATGGCACACTGTTACACTATATATCCTGGGAAGGCTCCCTATTCACAGGATTAAATTCATGGCAGAAACAACCACATAGCGGTTTATCAATGTTTGTAGAGTAAATATGACTTCATTTGATATAGGAAAGCACAACATAATATTACCTGATATTTAAAAAAATAAAACTGCAACACATGTTCAAATTGCAAACATCATTAATATAGATATGATTATTTTTTATATTATTCAAATGATAGAAAAAAATTAATATTAAAATCTAAATGCATATCTTTAGATGAAAAAAAAATAGAGCTTAAACATAAAGAGAAAACAAGCAGTCTCGTTAATTTATGCACGGAAAAGGCCAAAGTTTAACATGCAAATATGATTTAAGAGGAAAAAAAGATATCAATTGAATTAAGAAAGGTAATAGGATATGACTACAAAGTTTTTTTCATTTGGGAATCATGTACATTTAAGTTTCATGTAAGTAAAAACTATTAGGAAATGCTTAATACTAAATTTTGTTCATAAAAAGGTAACAGACGCTCTAGAGAGATAACTCAATAAGAAGCATAAAATTGGAACTTCATTCCATGGCTGGTAAGTTCCTAACTCGACATGGTGATCCGGTATATTCATATTTTTTTGTTCTATATAATGAAGTACAAGCTTTGAAGCTTCAATAAAGAGTAGAAAGCAAAATATTTAAAACTAGTAGCTCAGGCTTCAAACAAATTAATTATCAAATCAATCATTTATATGCTTTTGGGGAGAGGTAATTTGCTACAAAGAACAGGAAATCAAGCTTTGAAACAACTTTTGTAGTTTAATGGCTTCACTAAACAAAACTTTAATTATACACACAGGAGCTAGTTCTTATCTAATGTTATTATATTTCAGATTCTACTCAGTAACAAAAGGAGAACATTAATGGAATGCTGTTCAAAGCGCCAACCAACAGTAGATTTCGTTGCTCTCTCTTCTAATAAAAATAAAAGATCTCTATATGGCATAAAAAAGAAAAGGTTTACTGATTGGCTTCCCAATTTCATGAACTCGGAGTTGAGTCACTGAATGAACTGTAAAAACTACCTATATAATCTTTATTGTTCATTATAGAAAATTTGGCACACAATACTAAACGTTTTCCCTCATTTTATAGAGCAGAAACTAAAAGCACCCAACCAACGATACTTCCACCCAATAAAAGCGCTAAAAGCAAATTAGAACGAATTAATGCCCAGAAATGAAGCAACTTTCCAAACCTCCACCATATAACACCATCTCAAAGACACAAACAAACAATTGATGATATAAATATGTACCTATAGATGCTGAAGCCTGGTTCCTTATAGAATATAATCGGGTAATCCTCCCTCAGCGTACGAATCGCGTTTCCGACATTCAAGTAATAGTCCTTCTTATCGTCACCGCCTTCCATCTGCTGCAGCTGATGCCTCAGCGAAGGAGGCGGCGGCGAAGCCGAGGACACGCAGAGCACCGGAATCGATAAAATAGAGTCGAAGCCCGCGTTTCTGATTTGGTCAGAAACCCTAACAACACTCGCCTCAAGATCCACCATCTTGCCACAGGCGCACAAACTACGTCGGCTGACTCTAAGAATCCGGCTGCTGCGGCTGCCGGCGACCCATCTTCGGCGGATGCATATGGTGGCACCGGAAGTAGAGGATAATTCCGGTAGGGTCAGAAGGAGAGCCATCTGGAAGAGAGGAAAGCGTGTAGAAGAAGAGCTCGGAAGTCTTTTATGGCTGAGGAGGGGAACGGAGGAGCGGGAGGAAGCCGACTTGCGCCCGCCAGCGCATAGCTGTGGAGATACTGAGCTGATCGGTAGGATGCCCATTTGGACGTTTGATAAATAGATAATTTTGAAATTTATTTATTTATGTTAAGACTGAATTTATTTATTTATTTAATAAAACATAGAAGTTAGAGATAAAATTTTTTATGATTAAAATAAAATGGAAAATAGTTTAAACATAGCTTTAGGTAGGGGTGTCAATATTGAACACGATCCGAAAACCTGACTCAAATCCGACACGAAAAATTTGGGTTCGGGTCAACCCGAACCTGAATCGGGTCGGGTTCGGGTTGGGGATTTTGACCCGTTTGCAAAAACGGGTCGGATTCGAGTTGACTCGGAAACCCGAAATTAACCCGATTTGACTCTGAACGATCGTTTCCCGCTTTTTGCCTGTCCTGTCGTGTTAGTCGTTGCGTCCGAAGCGATGCTGCATCAGCCATCGCGTCCAGCAGCGTCAGTTATCGCGTCCGTCATCGCGTCTGCCGAAGCTGCATCAGTTGTCGGAACTCGGATCGGACGTCACCTTATGAGTTCGTCGTGTCCGCCAAAGGCTCGAAGGCTCGAAGAGATGCAACCCGCTTAGGCTGTTAGCCATCCACGTCCGCCTCGTCAGTCTCACCGACGACGTCGCTGTCCCACTTTCGTGCGCTGGACGGACTCGGCTGGAAGAACTCAAATCATACATTACCAGTCCGTCAGGTGGTTAACGATCGGAAGTAGCGACGGAGGCTGCCATTTTCACGCACTTCATTAGCCAAATACTGTAAATCCGTGTTGGGTCGGGTTGGCCCGAACCCGAAGCGGGTCGGGTTCGTGTCCCAAAAACCGAATAGTTTTCAAAAACGGGTTGGGTTCGGGTTGACCCGAATTATGCCGGGTCAGTTTCAAAGTCGACCCAAACCCGACCCGTGACCCGAAATTGACACCCCTAGCTTTAGGTATTTTAAAGAGGGAGTCTTGAATTTTATTGTGATGGAATATTTCCTTATGCAATATTTCTTTAGTGCTTAAGAACCAATACTATTTGGAATTCATCAATGCAATTGCAATCTTATTAAATTAACTTAATTATTAATGTTAGGGATGTAATTTATCATTAATGAGACTTCATGTTAACTCGTAATTATATTCTAACTTTATCAATAAATTTATTTTAGCACGGATTTTAGAATATATGACAAACTATTAGAAATTTAAGTGACTATAAATCTAATTAGAACTTATTTGTATATACGGTTGTCAAAATCAGGTCATGGGACTGGTTCGGGTCTCAACCCGGAACTAACCTGACACTGTTCGACCCAAACCGTTTTTTTGCAAACGGGTTAGTTTTTCGAACCCAAAACCGACCTGCTTCGGGTCTGGGTCAACCCGAACCTGACCCACTTTAGGTATGTTTTACTAATTTTTTTTATTTAATTCGATTTATTTAAACCTAAATCAAATTAACGTGAGATTTACTTTAATCAATTTAAAATAAACCAAGCTTAACTCAATTTGGGCAACATGATTTATTATTTTTTAGAAATATTATTTATTTATTTCATAAAAATCTTCTAAAACCCTTCTAAATTAATTAAAAATTGGTCAAATCGAGTTGATTTCGAGTTTCCGGGGCAACCCAAACGTGACCTGGTTTTATAAACGGTTCGAAATCCTTAACTCAAACCCGACCCAGTTAGGGTTCGGGTTGACCCAAACCCGAAATTTTCATGTCAAATTTTTGGGCCATGTCAAGTATTTACACCCCTATTTGTGTCTAGAAATTTTTATTATTATTTGAATTGTCCAATATCCCATCACTCAAATTCCATTATTAGGGTGTATAGGTACCCTAACATGCTTTTTAGAGTAGCCATTGAGCTATTAGATAGTAAACATAAATATTAAATGAAAGACATACTATATGCCAATTTGAGATTTTGTGAACAAAGGCAATAAACCTTACCACAACCATTAAATTAGTTTAACTTTGATATAATTTGATTTGAATATCGACATACATTATTCAATTACAATCCTTTATAATGAGAGATTCGAATGATAATATAGATGTGTCACTATAACTAAGAATAACATGTCATAAACTCTAATAAAAAAGAGGCAAAAACAAAATATTGAAGATATGAAAGTTTTCCACATACTTCTAAAACCATCAATTATGAAAAAGCTTCGATATCAAGGACACAGAAAGAATAAAGAAATATTTCAAATATCCACTTTAAACCCTATATGAGCATCATCCATGCTTTTAGCCTAAATCCGTGGAATGTCGTAGGAAGGAAACTCATGTGCGTATATCTCAAAATAATGCGTATATCAAAACATATCTATTATGATGATTTGCGTCACAGACTCTTCTACATCTCTTGAGAATTGATAAGATCCTTAAGATAAAACAAATTCATTCACATGAAATATGGCTCATAATCCTTAGGTAATTCTTAATTTGCTCATAATTTGAGGATTTAATCATATATATTCAACCTTAATTTATAAAAGAATAAATATAATGCCCTCATTTTTATATATTGTATATTTTGAAAAAACTTAAAATATATTGTTGATTTAATCCCAACGTAACCCTAAAGGATCACTCCACTTGAAGTTCGTCCAATTTGAAAATTAAAGTTCGATTTTATATTTCTGAATTATTTATTTTAGCTTGTTTGAAAATGACGTATTTTATAGCATGAGCATGCCTTAAAGATGTATATACAACATACCGCGACATCCTGATCTCCGACATTTCACTCAGATAATCCAACAAAAATTTAAGCTACTCAAGAAAGTATATGTAATTGACTTATTTTTATAGAGAATAATATTAAAGAATGTAAATGCCAATAGTTTATTGAAGCATCATTCATTTAAGATTTACTCATGAAATTCATCTTCCAACACTAAAGGCTCTTCATATTTCCATTTTATTTGGTAAAATTTTTGTGTATTTATTATAAGAAGTAAGATAATTATGTTTTCTCATAGGGATTGATAAGTTTTTATTTAAGTGAATAGAGATAAAAGATGAGACAACCATCTCATATAAATATTCCCTTGCACCTCCTATGTTATATATTTGAGAAAATAAAAAATGTTACTAGCAAAATCCTTAATTACTCATAATTAGCATTCATTCGAAGCGACTAATATTAATATATGATAATTAAAATGTAAATAAATAAAAAGAATGCTCTAATTCTCCTTAATTCTCAAGAACGAGATGGCTAAGATCTCGAGCAAATAATAATAATGATTAGATACTTAGTCTAATTGCTTGTGAAATATATATGTAGCTCGGCTTTATTCAAGACATATCCATTCTTTTATCTCACATAACTTATATTTGCTTACATAACTTAAGTTGATTCACATATGATACTGCAAATTTTATTTCATGGAGCATGTTGTTGAGCCTATTGAAACCTTCGCTAGTAAGCTTATGCGTGATTTCTTCGCTTTCTTCACACGACTCTTGAAACCATCAATGCTTTCTCCTACAAGCTCTCATGCAATTTCTTAGTCATGTGTTTCGGAAGGTTTTGAAATTTTGGTAGGAACAAGGGAGGGGGAGAGCAAGCAGAGGAGAGGGAGCTTGAGACTGAATTATAATTATATATATATATCATAATCTTATGTATCCTATGTACGAAACTACTACAAATATTAACACTACAAATATGTTAATACAGCAGAGATGTGTTGGCTTCAGGTTGAAAATATAATTTTTCTAGCTAATCAAAGGTTATCAAATTTAGGTTTCCTTTGAGACAAACTTTTTTTTTTAATAAATTTTTAATACAAAAATTTTTAAGTTTTTTTAAAAAAAAATTATTTTATAAAATTTTAAGTTTTTTATAAAAAAAATTATTTTATAAAATAATTAAAAAAATATATCCTAAAACTCTAAAAGACGCTTTAATATTGAACCTGGCCATATGGCCATAAGCGTCCAATGTGGGTGAATCGTCCACGTACATAGCCCCAATCTTTCCAATATGTGAGGCAACCATTTCGCCACGTGTCATCCATGCTGACTCGACAGACCTCAGCAGTCAATTCTGATGCTAAATCTAACTTCCACGTGGCAATTATCCATATGTTCACAATGCTATTTGTTGTTCTGCATCGCAGCTAATAGATCGTCTTTTTGCGCGCCGGCTTAAGCCATTTACCTAATCTGAAGCTCTCCCGCCCTTCTACATGGCACAGAACTGTGTCTTTTTTGTGGTTGTGGCCGTGCAGATTCCTTCATCGGAGCTGAGTAATTTGGGGGAATAGGGTCTCCTCCGCCGCCAGGCGTTTTGGTTTCACTTTCTGTCGGACGCGCCTTGTCATGTCCGGCGCCGGATACAGCCCCGGTGAGCCGACGCTAACTCTGTAGCAACGTCCTTCTGTCAGGTTCTCGTGGATAGCTTACGAAGCCTCGAAGAAGGTGTACTTTTTTTTAACCCTTTTTTACTGGATCATGATTCACCATCTTAGTTATGTCGGAGCTAATTCTTGTTGCATATTTAGAAATTGAAGCACCGTGTTTCCTGCTTCAATAAATATCGAGGAGAAGTCCTCTTTGGGGAGTAATGGCTTTGAATATGTGGGAATTTGGCCAGATGGGGAATTGGATATGATCCTCGGGGGATTCGTGACAAAAATTGGATTGAGGGCACAACCGAAAACCACCTAACGTGGCATTCGCAGCTCTTCAAGCTCACCTAACATTCACTCAATTTTGTTGGTGACATTATTCTCAACACCCAATACATTGCTTAGATGATTATCGACCATCTCACCACCGTGCCCTACCGTACAATCTCATCATCTATATCTGCTATGTTGACATATTGTACATTATTGAAAAACCTTAATCCAATAAAGAGAGGAAAAAATCAGGAGATGAAAATGTTATGGGAGTAAGAGGGGTTGTCACTTTTGGAGCCACTTCCAAGGAGAGGAAAGGTTGAAGGAGTAGGACTTTTAGTGGAGCTGCTGAATTTGTAAGGAGAAAAAGATTAGGAGAAGGTAGAAGCATCAAACATGATTCTACCACCCCTACAACAGAATCGAGGGGTGTTCTAGCAATTCAAGGATTGAATCCTTTGTGGGAATGCGAGTATGTTATCATCTTGGAGTCTCACCTATCAGTGCTCGTATATACCGTCATCCCCAAATCCAGAACGAAGAGATTGAGAGATTAATTAAGGAGATGCTTGAGGTAGGAATCGTTCAACCTAGTGTCAATCCATTTTTCAGTATGATGGTATTAGTTAAGTGCTTCAACAGCAGTTTCGTTCTTCCACCTTGATGACAAGGTGCCACTTTGGAGGGGAGTATTATTAGACCGGTCTAGTCGGTCCATACATGGACCGGCTCATGCGTAACAGAGGCGGAAGTGTTTCACCTCTCTTGTACACACCAATCGCACTGCCCAGTCCGGGAGAGCAGTTTAGGAACGATTATTGAGGGATTTAGGAGGAAAACTTGAATGTAGGGACTGGTTAGGGATTTCTTTTTGGATTATATGTATTAAATAATTTATTTTCCTAGGGTTAGGGCATCTTGAATTTGATTGAAATTTGAGAGCTCTTAGTTTCTTTGGGCTCTAGCGGCGTCTAGAGATTTGGGAGAGAAAGATCCTCCTCTCGAATAGAGTATCAATTGTATCTACGTATTTTTCATTTGTTTCTTCGATTATTGCAATAAAATTATTGTTTTTATGGTTTTAATTGGAGTTTGGAAGAGTTTTCTTGTTGTTTTTCTAAAACTGATAGGATTTATTTGAAATCTTCAAGTGTTTTCTATCAAATTGGTATCAGAGTAGATTTTGAGACTATTTTTGGGTTGTTTTCTAGAAATTAAACTTTCTGTTTTTGATCGGAGGAGAATTTTTGCTGTTTTTTGGGCAATATCCATATTTTTTGAATCTACAAAAATCCGGTTATTGATGGCGGCCAAGAAGGTAGATGCATTGGAGGAGCGCATTGAAGGGGAGATGAGCCAAATGAAAGCAACGGTGGAAAATAAAATTTCATCAGGGGAAGACAAAGTTTCCAATCTTCATGAGTTGTGAAGAAGATATTAGAGAATCAAATTCAAATAGCGGCATTGGAGACAAAGTGACGGGTGGGAAGAAAAGTAGAAGTATTGGAAGGAGAGATTAGACAATTGAAATTAGATTGTGTAGAAAAGCATTCAAATTTCAAAAAGCTATTTTTAGTCATCCATGAGAAGATCGATGAGAAGTTTGCCATCATGGAGGAGATGGTGAGAAAGATACTCAAGTTCCAAATCAAAACGATGTCATCAGAGGCATGGGGAGCTACTGGTGACCAAGGGAGTGCAAAAAATCCTAATCTGATAAGTGCAGGGAAAGATCAGGAGGTGAAAATGTTGTGGGAGGAAGAGGGGTTTCCACTTTTGAAGCCACTTCGAGGGAGAGGAAAGGGTGAAGGAGTGGGACTTTTAGTTGAGCTAGTGAATTTGGAAGGACAAAAAGATTGGGAGAAGGTAGAAGCACCATACTTGATTCTATCACCCCTACAACAGTATCGAGGGGTATTCCAGCAATTTCAAGGGTTGAATCCTTTGTGGGAATGCGAGTATATTATCATCTTGAAGGAAGGAGTCTCATCTATAAGTGCTCGTCTATAGCGTTATCCCCAAATCCAGGATAAAGAGATTGAGAGATTAATTAAGGAGATGCTCGAGGTATGAACCGTTCAACCTAGTGTAAGTCCATTTTTCAGTCCGGTGGTATTAGTCAAGTGCTTCAATAACAATTTCATTCATTCCACCTTGAGGACAAGGTGACACTTTGGGAGGGCAGTATTGTTAGACCGATAGTGGACCGGTCCAGTCGGTCCATATATGGACTGGCCCACGCGTAACAAAGGCGGAAGTGTTCCGCCTCTCCTGTACACGCCGATTGCACCGCCCAGGCCGGGAGAGCAATTTAGGAAGGATTTTTTAGGGTGTTAGGAGGGAAATTTGAATTTAGGGACTGTTTTGAGATTTTTTTCGGTTTGTATGCATTAAATAGTTTGTTTTCCTAGGGTTAGGGCATCTTGAATTTGGCTGAAATTTGAGATCTATTAGTTTCTTTGGGCTCTAGAGATATGGGAGAGAAAGATCCTCCTCTCGAATAGAGGATCAATTGTATCTTGGTATTTTCCGTTTGTATATTCGATTATTGCAATAAAATTATTGATTTTTTTTTTTCATTGGAGTTTGGAAGAGTTTTCTTGCTGTTTTTCTAAAACTGATAGGATTTACTTGAAATTTTCAAGTGTTTTCTACCAGTATGCACATACAAAAAATCCTACTGGACTTTACCTCAAGGTCCTCAACCAATCTCAGCATACAAATTCGGAATGGCAGCCTGCAAACTACTTCAAAATCCCATTACAAGCAAAGACTTTGTCATTGAAAACACGGATTTTGATTTCACCAACAAGAATGATTGAAAAGCATATAAGAGCTTGCAGCGGATTGGTCTTTAGGAGCAAAACGACCATGATGTGACTAGCTCCAGTGGGAGTAAATAAAAAAATCAATGAGCAACGACTCAAATGACTATCATAAATAGTGAGGACAAACAAATGATCACACCTAGTTATTGTTGTATTCAACCGAATCGAGAAATTTGAATTAGGATTTCACTTTGAGCTGGAGCCAAGTGTATAACACGATGCCAAGATGCGATGAAGTGGTGCAACTCACATGTCCTTGCGATGAAGTGGCCTTGGAGGCTTGGACTTCATAAGCAAATGATGAACAACGCCAGTTCATCATGTCTCTTTTCTCCTAAAATGTGCTTTTAACAGCACTGCTATCAATCTTCAAGGCTTATGGAAGGCTTCCTCCAAGTTACCATACCTTGTCCAGTGAAACAATTGTAGAACTATTAAGAACTAGAATGAGGAAGAAAGACTTGTTCTTCTTGATCTTGAATGAGAGAGAGAGGGAGAGGGAGAACAAGGGAGAGAGATATCATTTGGAGGGAATACAACTAAAGCTTTATTCAGATTTTTTCTCAAATATTGTATCACATATAATCTCTATTTATTTATAGAGATTTACATAGATGTGGTAGCCTGCAAGAACAACCTAACCTAAAACTAAACCAATTCATAACAAGAACAAATCAAGTTTTACTATCCCAAAAAGCATAATACACCTTTTCACAACTAATAGATCAAAACCTTGCAACTAGCTACATTATACTCCATCATCACAACTTTTATTTTTCCCTACATTCTCAATCTCAACACTTGCATTGATATATGAAAAATGTTGAAAGGTGACTAGAACCCTCAAATCACCTTCGTGTTATCCAATTCAAAAATGAACTACACATGTACATAAAAAATTGTTAGACCGGTCCAGCAGGTCCGGGCGGGACTGGTTCACGGGCGAAATTGCAAAAACAGCGGAGAAAGCTTCCGCCTGGGCGGAAGCCGCGCGAGACGCGCGCCTTGCGGGACGGTTTCTGTAAGGAAATTTGAGGGAGTTTAGGAGGGAAATTGATTGTAGGGACTGTTTAGGGAATTCTTTTTGTATTGTATGCATTAAGTAGTTGATTTTTGTAGGGTTTGGGGCATCTTGAATTTGGATGAAAATTTGAGATCTCTTAGATCTAGGTTTTCTTTGGGCTCTAGCGGCGTCTAGTAATTTGGGAGAGATCGATCCTCCTCTCGAATTGAGGATCAAGTGTATCATGCTATTTTTATTCATCTATTAGTGAAATACAAGTGTTTTGCTTGATTTTATTTCAGATTTCCACTCAAATCCCTCTGTCTTCTGCTGTAGACAGCAGAATTTTTGCTATTTTCTCTCTGTTTTCCAAATATTGATAGGAAATAGTTGAAAACTACAAGTGTTTCCTATCAAATTGGTATCAGAGCATCGTTTTTGGGATCGTTGGCGGCTGAAATCCTGAAATTTCAGCGGGAATTTCGTTTCCGGAAAAAGATCTTCGTGAATCTTGAGAAGAATGATGGCCGGAAAGAAGGTCGACGTCTTGGAAAGCGAAGTCGGCCAATTGAAAGCCGATTTGGAGGAAAGATTCTTTAACCTTCAAAATCAAATCACCTCCAACAATGAAAGGTTGGAGGGGAAGTTCACCGCAATGGAGGAAATGTTGAAGAAACTACTTGAGATGAAAATCAATCCGGCGACATCGGAAGTAAGAGAGACCGCCGGCGGCCATGGCATTGGAGGAAATCCGAACCCCTTGCGGGGGAGGAGAAATTCAGAGGTGGAGATCCTAGAGGAAGAGAACGACATGCCTCCTCTAGAGCCTCTTTCGAGGGAAGATATGAGTATGGGATATGACAGAAGCGGGGCTGATTTTGGTGGGAGGAGAGAGGGATCTCATCGTCGAGGTGCTGAATTCGAAAGAATTCAGCGTCGAGGGGGGGATTTTGAAGGAAAAAGGGAGTAACGTCATCATCGAGGTGCTGAATTTGAAGGTATTCATCGTCGAGGTGATGATGTTGAAGGGAGGAGAGGTGAGTATGAAGAGGGGCTAGAGTATATTCGTCGGAGGGATGATCAGGACAATTGGGGAACGCCTCCTCTGAGGGGAATGAGAGGCTATGGAGGATACCGGGGAGATCCCAAAGTGAGTAAATTGAAGATGCCTGTTTTCGAGGGAGAAGACGGCCATGGCTGGATCTACAAGGTGGAGCGTTACTTTGCTGTCAATGGGTTGACAGAGGATGAGAAGCTAACGGCAGCAGGATTGTGTCTGGAAGGAAAGGCTTTGTCATGGTATCAGTGGCGTGACAGGAGGGAGCCTACCAGGAACTGGAGAGAATTCAAAAACTGCATAATAGAACGTTTCCAAACCGATCGGGGAGGAGATTTCTATGAGCAATTCTTTGCTCCTCCTCATGTGGCCGGCCCCTTAATGGCCTCCCCTCCCTCTCCTAATCACATTAATGACTCCACAAAATCAGCCCAACTTTCTCTCAATTGAATGAGCAATAATCCTCCTCTTTAATTTGGGAATTCAAAATTGGATTTCACTTAATTTTCCCTCCCAAATCACTTAATCTGAAATTTAATTTCAGATTTCCATTCTCTCCCCAAATTGATTTGGGATTTAATTAATCTTGCCACCTAGGCAAGTAAATGGCGTTTCCGTTTCACATCACTTAGATCTAGGTTTTCTTCGGGCTCTAGCGGCCTCTAGAGATTTGGGAGAGATCGATCCTCCTCTCGAATTGAGGATCAAGTGTATATTGCTATTTTTATTCATCTATTAGTGAAATACAAGTGTTTTGCTTGGTTTTATTTCAGATTTCCACTCAAATTCCTCTGTCTTCTGCTGTTTTCTGATGTAGACAGCAGAATTTCTACTATTTTCTCGCTGTTTTCCAAATATTGATGGGAAATACTTGAAAACTACAAGTGTTTCCTATCAAAAATCAAGCCATGAGCCAATATATTTTTTGAAGTACACCCCTCGTTGACAACATTGCCATAGTTGGGTCACACATCAACCATGATGACATAATCTTATACAACCTCAATGGACTACCCTCCTCCAATTAAGCCTTTAATACTCCAATCCATACCTAACCCCCATTGGCCCTGACAACCTCTACAACGAAAAAATTAGCATTACAACCAAACAAGATAAACTCTGTCCATTAGCTAACCCTCACATTGCATTAAACACTCACAACCAATGTGGCTCAAACTCTCTAGCTTATCGGGGTCTTCTTCTTGGCTTCTTCTAGTTTAGGCATGTTGAATGTATACCAAGCATATTCTGCAAAGTGAAATGAGGCGCGTCTTTAGAATTCTTGTAAAGAAAATAGGATGAAGAGCGTCACAATGGCTTCCTTTATCTTGCATTTTTCTTATTTTAGCTTAGATCTAATTTCTGATTGGGTTTTGTATCACCCTCTTAAAATTTCTCCAGTTGGTTGTTTCAGTAATGCTTTTCCTTGTTTTAATCCTTCAATTACAAGAAAAGGAGCTGACTTACATGAGCATTATATCAGATTGCTTCGTTTGGGGCGGCTTTCTTTCTGCTTCTTAAGCAATTTTTAGTACAAAATTATAAATTTTTAGGGTTTAGAAGCTGCTTTAAGAAGCAGAAAGAAAGCCGTCCCAAACGAAGTTTAAATTTACATCTTAACAATTCTGTGGTGATTCTGAGATGAACCTTATTACAATACTGTCGCTAGCTGGATAACTGAAAGGGAAAATTTGTGTGTTTCTGGGTATACTTTTTGGATTGTCTTTCAGGTTATACAGCAAGGAAACTACTGTCCCACAGAGGTCAAGCTCTGTACAGCCTTCTCACAGATTTAGCTGAAGGGCTCGCTAGCATTGCCATTCTTCATCAATGTCTTACTAGATTTCACCCCTTTCCAGCTGGTTGGTTCTGATTCAACTTATGGAGCCTGGTGACACCGGGCCGGAGGGGGCTCGACGACTCCATGTCGATGATCCAGTGGTTGTAAGCCGAGCACAACTCCAAGAACTCCTTAGGAAAAGAATCCACCACCTGAGAATAATCTCAGAATACAGGAATCCAAAACAGAGCAAAACTACTCAAATATTATCCATCTCTTCAAAATCTACCTATTACAAGCAATAGCTACGTATTTATAGACAAAGGTAGCAACCTATTAAGCTACATACAACATAAGCAATCACTAATCCTGTGTAGCCATACAAACTGCATACGAAACTAATCCAGCATGAAGTTAATAGAATTAAACAGCTCAGCTCTGACGTCACCCGACAGTTTGATGTTGGCTTGTGATGTCTCCTCTTTCCATTTGTCAACTTCCTGTCACAGATTGAACTTATGATCAAGTAAGTTTTCTAATCAGCATCACCAAATCATGTTCAAGTCAGACGTAAAAGGCAGTGCAGGATATGCCTTCCATAATTTTAGTTTTACATTGCAAGGATACATTTACGTGGTTGTGACCATAATTTTATTTTCTTATAAGAATTCCTCAGAAACAGATGAGTCTATTTGTTTTAACTTCTCAATTGGTATAATCAGCCTGTAATGAATACTGCACGCCTCAAAATATTGCAGTGATTGTATCTCAAAGCAAGTTGAAGTGCTGGTCTGAGAAGTTAAATTGGTCAGCCAAGCACAATAAGAGAAATAACACAGATCTCGCTTATTCTCTCCTTGCTTCTCTTCACCGTTACACATTTTTCACACCATAACATACAAAGAGAGATAAAACCATCAAAAGAAGCAACTCTTAATGAAAAATGAAAAAGAAAATTGTCAGGCCAGCTTGCAGCACCGCGATACTAGTTTGGAACTTAGTGGTGCTCAACTATTTGTCTCTAGTCTGCCAAATAGTGCTGCAGTGACGGGGTTTGGAGCACCGCAATGCTATAAAAAGTATAAATCAACAAGCATAATTAAATTCAGAATCCTATAAGCTGAAGTCAAAAGCTCATATTCAGGACCCCCCTTTATTCTCTCCTATCATGTAATCACTTGAATGACCTGATTCATTCCTTGTCCAATATATCCTATATGAACCATTTTATATTTAGGGAACATGATAAAGCTCCATGCTGATGTGTTGGACGGCCCAAGATGTTTTTTTATTAAAAAGATGTACTAAACAAAAAAATTCCGCAGAAAGTTTGGACCGTTAAACCAACAATTTTTTAATTGCTGGTTAACAGCTTATAGCTCTTCTCCCAAATCAAATAATTAGGACAAAGATGGTATCAATGATAAAATTGTTTTCTAATAGTCTGATTGAGACAACTTTCTCGCTGTTTTATTTTTCGGACAATAATTAAATTTCATTTGGCTGCTATTTTCTCATAGTTTTTCAAAAAAATTTATGGTGGAAAGTTATTTTTGACAGCCAGAATAATTAAGTTGTTTTTCTCATAATTGTTTTACAATCAACTTTATAAATTACAGCAGCCGTTCTAAACCAATCCTAAGTTTTTCGAAATTTATGGTTTGCGAAGAAAATTTGAGAAAATAATAAATTTAGCTTAAAACAACTTTTTATTTTTTTGGAAACATTTAGGTCATTAAGGTAAATTAATACACATATCACATATATAAGCTTCAAATTTAAGACCTTTTGATTTAGAGCTAAAGCTCTCAACCAATAGATCATGATGAATTGCATCTTACTGCAACTAATTAAGGCTTCGTTTGGGACGGCTTTCATACTGCTTTTTAAAGCAATTTCTAGTTCAAAAATAAAAATTTTGTACTAAAAAATCGCTTTAATAATCAATAAGAAAGTCATCAAACGAAGCCTAAGAAAGCATCAAACTCTGTTTAATCAGTACATGAGCAGTAGCTTCAACGATGGGACAAGAAGGTGATGATGTTTTGTAGCTTTGTTGACCTTCATCCACATACTGTTGAAATCATAGAAAATAGAGTGATTATATATATGTTTATTTACATTGTAGCAATCATTCATTTTTAATATTTGTTAGAGTAATATGAAAATGATTTAATCTAGCAGAAGTTTGTTAGTCTACATCATCATGAATGGCCTTATCCTAATTATTTATGAATGATTTATTTGAATTTTATTAAACTTTAAAAAATATTACATGAGGTGTTAAATTTATTCGGGCTAATTTTTTAACACAACTTTTATTCTTATTAATAGCGACGGAAGCGGCGACTGGATAGGGATGATGGTTTTTTTAGGGTTATGATAACTAATTTTATAGCTATATATAAAATGAAAGTTTTATTCATAAATTATCTTATGATTGTTTATATTTATTATGAAAAATTAGCCGCTATTATGTTTAGGGTAGCCTTTTTCCCCTCTAAAAAAATTATGTTTAGGTTGACCCAATTGTTATTCAGGTTAAGTTCGGGTCAGAAATCTTGACCTGATTGATTTTCAGGTTGGATTCAACTGACCTGAAAATCGAAATTATCTCAAAATTGGTCTGATCATCATTTGGGTTGAGGTTAAATGGGACGAGTTCACATTTAACAGTTCATATTTGGATTCAATATTAAACATATACAATTCAGATCAAGTATTTTGGGCCATATCAACTTCAGATCCGAATATAGACCCGACCTGTCAACCCAAATTAACACCCTATTATGAACTTATGATCATGAACTAATATAATTCCAGAAATAGCCTTTATGTTTTGCAAAATATCATCATTGTTTCATTCAATTTTTTTCTTAAATTGATGTGTTGAAGTTATATGCCCAAATAATACAAAGACATGAAAACTACTAGTACTGAGCTATTGTCTTCTTGTATATAATTATAGGTAGTGTAGTTCTCAGCTCTTGATGCTATTTGTTCTACAACAAATGCCACAAAATACACTGATTTTTTTTTTCTATTTTTTTCTTCTTTTAACAAGTGGATGAGGAAAATAAATATCTAGCATGAATACTTCTTTCAGTTTATTAATAAAAAAAATTATTATGTTAATTATTTTTATTTTTATGTAAAAAACAAAATCACTATATTTGATTATGTGAGATATTTGTGAAGTTTAAAATCAATTTTTATTTAGAATTATAAATAATTAAATGATGGGATCTATGGAAATTTCTTGGCCTTGTAAAGCATATTTTACTTATAAATGGCCAAATGGCCCTTATTTTATTTTAAAATTATTATTATTTTAAAAAAACCTTATAAAAGTTAAAATTCTATATGAGGATAAATTTTCGATTTTAAAAATAACATCAACCTTTTCATCCGAGCTTTAGACCGGCATTAATGATTAAAAAAAAATCGATGAAGTCATTATAATAAAAATTTAAATTATTAAATAAAGAAAAACTTACAATTGAGAGCACCTAATATTCATATTATCATTACAAGCAATTCACAATTTTTCTCCGAGTCTTCATATTTTAAAATCGTCGTACAATTATTTTTTTATTAATACTATCAAATATACGTTTTTCAATATAAATAATCATACAGTCATTCATTCAAGAATCTCCCATACAATTGCACGAAGGATTCATTAAAATTTTCATAACGGAGAATGTTCGTCGTGTGATCATTATTGTAGCTACTGATAATATAAGAGCAAGCTTTATGAGTAACATCATCAAAAGATAAATAACATTTTTCTTAGTCTCCACTAATTTTTGTGCAAGCTCTATAATTCCTTTTAAATTCTTGAATGATTTGTTAGATCTCATATTAGAGTTGTAGTTTTATATAACCAAATTCAAAAATAAAAACGCATATGATCAATAAGATAATTATTTTTCCTTAACTTCTTAAAAATATTTTAACCATTAGAAAACTCTAATTTCACTTTTTTTTTTTTTTGCTAAATTTTGAAACCAAATTTACTCAATAATTTCGATTGGAATTCAATAATTTTGACCGTTATAGCCTAATTTAAATAGTTATGGATAAAAATATTGAAAAATTTGAAACAAAATTGAATATTGATATATCATCAAAAAATTATCTTGATCGGGCACAAATATTGAGGCAAAATTGAATCGTAAACTTATGAAATTAATTCTGGGACCATCTGAGCTCCGATTTTAGAAAACTTAATAGTCGAACTGAACTTTTTGATTTGATGAACCCAATGACACTAAATTCGATCCAATCCAAGCCCAAATGAGCCCAAACGAGGGCTCGAAGCACGCTTGGATGCTTCAAAGCATAAATTAGACGACCAAATGATTTCCAAATGTGATATGTTTATAGTGGAATCAAGCAGTTAGACGAGACGAACCCAACGAACTCAAGATCGCCGAATTCTGACATCATTAAAACACTCAAATGCACGATAAATGATCTATGAACAAGGGAGTCAACATTTGTCATCCATCTAAAACATTCCCAACATGCCCATGCTACACCTAAAAAACTATAAATAGACTCTCAACTCTTCACAAAAAGGAGAAATAAGAGGAAGAATAAAGAGAAATCTAAGATCTCTCTTGCTACCAAGCTCATTCTCGACCACCGTCGAACCACTGACCGTCGTCGGACTTTTGCTCAGACACCAGTCGTCGCGGGACTTACGCCCGGCCACCTACTATTGTTGTACTTCTGCCCGACCACTAGCCCTCATCATACCATCATCATACAACCAACTATCGTCGAACTTCTTCTTGGCCATCATCAGTCGATATACTAATGCTTGATCACTGACCATCATTGGACTTCTGCTCGGCCACCAGTCGTTCCCGGACTTTTGCCCAATCATTGACCATTGTTGAACTTCTGCTTGACCGCCGACAGACGTCAGACTTTCTCCTGGCCGCCGACCGACGCCAGACTTTCTCCTGGCCACCGATTGTAGCCAGAAATTAGCTAGACTACCAACTGACGCCCAAAATTTTGCCCAGCCAACGATTTACGGACCTTTGCCCAACTCCCCAAATTATTGTAATTTCATCGTCCTCGAGCTCTGAAATGGGTCAGTCTTTGTAACCTATTTAAACAATAGTGAAATCATTTTCAATTAAGCGTGCCCCGAAGATTTTTCCTTTTTCCTTGGTTTTCCACATAAAAAATCCTTGTGTTTTTGAGTTCTCTACTTGTGTGTTGGATATCCGTATAACGTCATGACAAAAAATCTTCTCACTCTAACATTGTGTATTCTAGCCTGCAACAAACCTAAACAAATCAATTTTAATAAATTTGATACAAATTCATGGAATGAATTCATTAGCTTAATGATGTCATTAACATGTAATTAATGTACTCAAACATCTCTCAAGCACACTAAACATGAAAAAAAAATCCTTTACTAAGGAACAAAAAATATATAAATATATTTTTTTTACAATTTTATACCACTCCTTGATACCGACATTAATTATTTAAATTTATTTGTATGTTTTTGAACTAATCCTATATCTCTAGTGCCGTGTAACCGTGTTTGATCTTCAGCCATTTTTAAGTAACTTGTCTGATTCTTAAGAGAGACTTCAATGGAATCTTGGCTATTGCTGCACTTCTCTTCTTTGTTATATTAAATAACAATTAATTACTTCATTCCTCAACTAATTAATTTTTAAAATTGTTCTTACACCTTACATTCTCATCATTAACATTGAATATTTTATGTTATTATAAAAATTGATAGACTTTGAAGAAGTTGTTTTTCATATAGATTATATATGCTCTATATATATTTTTTTAAAAAAGTAGTAAATATTCAAAATGTTTGGGGTTTTATGATATTAATTATGCAAAATTATAGGTTCCAGAGGTATAATTAGGGTTGTCAATATTGACACAACCCGAAATCACGACCTGAACTCGAACCCGAACTGGGTCGAGTTCAGGTTAGGCATTTCTATCAACTCGTAAAATCGGGTCGGGTTCGGGTTGACCTACAAACCGATTTGACTCATTTTTAATTGATTTAGAGGGGTTTTAAAAGATTGTTATGAAATAAGTAAATGTCATTTTCAAAAAATAATAAATCATGTTGCCCAAAATGAATTAAGTTTGATTTATTTTAAATTAATTGAAGTAAATCTTATCTTAATTCGATTTAGGTTCAAATAAATTGAATTAAATAAAAATAATTTAGTAAAACATAACTGAAGCGGGTTATGTTTAAGTTCGAAAAATTGACCTATTTACAAAAACGGGTCGGGTTAAAAAGTGTTAGGTCATATTCAAGTTTGACCCGAACTTGACCTGAAACCCGATTTTGATAACCCTAGGTAGAACCAGCTTCTTTTTTTAAGGTGGACAAAATATGATTGAAGCATGTTTAATCTTAGAATGAAATGATTTTTTTTTTTAATTTTGAGCAAATACATTTATTGAGTGTGAGGAAATAGTTAAAATGTATATTTTAATAAGGGATAAGTAATCATAGGGTGGTCAATTGAGCTCCTCCTAGGTTCCCCTTGTAAGTCTCTATGGTGATTTAGGTTTCGTTTGTGACAGCTTTTGTCCACTACTTTTTTGTTGCTTTCAAGATATTTTTGTACTAAAAAATTACTTTAGAAAACAGTTACAAAACTAACTCAAACAAAACCTTAATTTCACCTTTGATTCAAAAAATTTAAAATATTTGGAATTTTTAGAAGATATACAAAAATATTTGCATGAAAAAGATTTAATAATTTCTACAACACTTAAAATTGATGTTGATGGGACAAGTTTTGCATCTAATGTCATTAGCAAGTTATCTATAACAATTTTTAAAAGGATTGCAATACTTTATTTGCACTTCAATGGATTTAAAACATTTCTCATTTTTTCAACCAACACCCTGCTTTTCAGCTTATTTGTAATCTAGCCATTTGTTAATGATTTATTCAGCCAACCACTTTGCATGCAATTTTATAGTGACACTTAATCTTAAAATTCAGCTTTAGAATTCAAATTTGTTTGCAACTTGAAGTTAACAAATGCTTTGGAACCATAATTATTATTCAAATATGTATGTTGCCATGTGCAAAACATGTAACAATCCTTAATATTTTGGTTAATTACTCATTAAAAATCCTCCTTACTCAGATGATTTTCTACATTGTTCAGTTTTAGAAGAAGCAGAAGGGTATTAATGGTAATTCATATCAACTGACTTAACTTCCTTTATGCTACAAATTTGGATTCTTTACTTGAAGAGCTTCCTATATCAACATCTTTCCCACACCCTTCTCTTCTCCTTATTCTTCCATCTTCCTCAACCAAAGCTGAAATTCTCATCAGGGAGCTCATTCACATGGAGAACAGAAGTCAAATTTCAATTGAGAGCTTCTCTTATGAGTGGCTGAACAACATCAATCCCACCTTTGATTTCGACCGCCTCGAAGACAGCCTTCGTCGCTCCTTCGAGGCACAAGATAGCAGCTCCTTCATCGAAATGGACCCAGATTTCTTTTCGATGCGCTGGACCGACTTGGATGGTTTTGATTTCAACCTTCCAGCAGGCTGTGAGCCTTCAGATTTGGTTCATGCTGACCAGATTTTCTCAAATGGCCTACTCCTTCCATTGAGTACTACTCTGAAGGAAAAACAAGCTTGTTTCTCTGCAGATTCTGCTCTTATTCGATCGGTTTCGATGGATTTTTCGAAGACATTGCTGTTTGATAGAAACCATTGGGATGATTCAGTCTCAACAAACACATCTCCAGCTTATTATTCTCCTTATAGTTTGCCTCTTGACAGTAGAGCCAGCAAGCTCAAGCTGCCTTTGAATAGGCACAGGAAAAACTCTGCTTGGAAGATATTAAGGCAGTATTTGAATTTCCTGATTCCTCTATACAAGAAGGTTAAGAAGATGAAAATGATCTCTCTGAGGACAACTCGCAGCTGCGGCGATTCGCCGATAAGCTTGGCAAGGATGACAAATGAGTTCTCAAACATCGAGCAGAATCGAGCTTTCAATTGGGAGTTTGAGAGTTCTATTCATGATGCAGTCCTCCATTGCAAGAAATCTATTGCAAATTCTAATGCAGAAGCTTGATTGTTCTAATTGGGAAGCTTTCTCTGATCTTTCCATAGATTTTATTTTATCTGAAGCTTTGAAGGATGCCATGATTGAAGAAGATGAGAAACATAAGAAGCTTTTGTTGTATGTTTGTTCTTAGGAAAAAAAAAGTTTGAAGTTATTAAAAGAAAAGGTGAAAAACTTCTGAATGTCTATATAACTATATGAGGGTATAAAGTTTTCTCCTTTATTTCTTAGTTGATGTGATTTATCATACCAAATGGATTTTTAACCGTTGAAGTTAAAAAAAAAAAGAAGAAAAGAAGAAGCTGTGGTGACATTTTGATTGGTCTATGAAAGCCTACTGATTTTGTTTTGTTATTCAATCAATCAGAGGAACAACTACCAAATCATGAAAGAGACTCTGTTCTCTATTGTATGAGGAGACTCAGACATCTTCACATGTATTTTTCTGGCCAAAAGAAACCACTCAAAAATTGCAAATTAAAATTAATTTTGTAATATATATATCTTATTTAGGTTAAAAAAAATATTTTTGAAAGGTTAAATTATTTTTTTATTAGGTCATGCTACAGTTACACTAATATGGGACGAATAATCTCTAGACTTCATGAGGCTTTGCTTCTCCAAAATATTTGATAAATTCACAGTACTACTTTATTATCATTTTATTTCATGCATGATCCAAATTTTTATGTAATGTTGTAACATAACTTATGATAAATCAACAACAAGATTTATACTGAAGTAGGTTTAGTTTATGAAAGGCCTGACAAATTAATGATCCTTTATTTTTTGTATTTGCCTCATTTGATTCTTTTTATTTATCTTTTTTCTCTTGCATATGTTGCTTGTTGGATTTGGATATGGAGGGGTTGTTTGGTTTCACACATTTAGCATGCAGTGCAAAGAGAATACGTGCATTTTGAGTGGTTTCGTGTTTGGTGTGACGTAAAGTAAATATGCAGTGCCAAAGTGAAGCATTCCAAACTCGCTCCGTAATGTATTTGCGGTGTAATTGAAACCCTCTAAAATCGAGCGAGTTCCAAATAGATTATCTCGCTTACGCAGATCGTCCTTCTCATGCGAAAAAAATGTCTCGCTTCCGCGCGCAAACCTTCCTCTTGCTTCTTTCCCGCAAAGTTCCCACCGAGCTTTGTAGGTTCTTCCTTCTCTCGTCTGCGCGGTCAGCCCCATTTTCCTGCCCAGTTCTCCCACCAAGTCCTCCCGGCTAGTACAACACCCTGTGATCTAGCTTCGCTCATGTCAACAAAAGAACCTCAGTATATGTCTCCCTTGCAGGTAACGACGTTCATCTCCTATTTGGATTATGTATCTTTGCTCATTTTAGGATTATGTGTTGCAGTTTACATGGTTAAGGCTTTATGTTTGTTGGGTACTAATACTTAACACAATATCTGCCCAAAAATTTGTGAGTTCAGGTCTTGTCTCTCATTTTTATTTTTTAAAATTTCTTAAAAATGGTTTTTTGTTTGTTTATCAAATGGAAGGTCAGTTAATTTATTTTTCTAGCTAAAAGAAACCACTCAAAAAATGTAAATTAAAATTATATTTGTAATATATATATATATATATATATATATATGAAAATGTTGGTCATTTAATAAAAAATAAAATATATATCTTATTTGAGTTAAAAAAATATATTTTTAGAAGGTTAAATTATTTTCTTATGAGGTCATGCTCCAGTTACACCAATATGGGACGAACATATATCCAAAATATTTGATAAATTCATAGTACTACTTTTTTATCATTTGATTTCACGCATGATCCAAATTTTTATGTAATGTTGTAACATAACTTATGATTAAATCAACAATAAGATTTATATTGAAGTAGGTTTAGTTTATGAAAGGCCTGTCAAATTAGTGATCCTTTATTTTTTGTATTTGCCTCATTTGATTCTTTTATTTATCTTTTTTCTCTTGCATATGTTGCTTGTTGGATTTGGATATGGAGTGGTGTTTGGTTTCACACATTTAGCATGCTCTGCAAAGAGAATACATGCATTTTGAGTAGTTTCGTGTTTGGTGTGACGTAAAGTAAATCTGCAGTGCCAAAGTGAAGCAAAGTAAATCTATAGCGCCAAAGTGAAGCATTCCAAACTCACTCCGTAATGTATTTGTGGTGTAATTGAAACCCTCTAAAATCGAGCGAGTTCCAAATACATTATCTCGCTTCCGCAGATCGTCCCGCTCGTGCGAAAAAAACGTCTCACTTCCACGCGCAAACCTTCCTCTTGCTTCTGTCCTTCAAAGTTCCCACCGAGCTTTGTAGGTTCTTCCTTCTCTCATCTACGACGGTCTGGACCATTTTCCTGCCCAGTTCTCCCACCAAGTCCTCCCGGCCAGTACAACACCATGTGACATAGCTTCACTCATGTCAACAAAAGAACTTTAATATCTGTCTCCCTTGAAGGTAACGACATTCATCTCCTATTTGGATTATGTATCTTTGCTCCTTTTAGGATTATGTGTTGCAGTTTACATGGTTAAGGCTTTATGTTTGTTGGGTACTAATATTTAACACAATATCTGCCCAAAAATTTGTGAGTTCAGGTCTTGTTTCTCTTTTTTATTTTTCAAAATTTCTTAAAAATGTTTTTTTGTTTGTTTATCAAATGGAAGGTCAGTTAATTACCTTAAAATTGCAAACCATTGAAACTCATAGGGAGTGGGCTTATGATAATATAGAGTTTATCAGGACATGTCACAAAGCTTTTAAGGTGGTTGATTTGAGTGCATACTATATTCTCCATGAGCATATGTCTGGCCAATATTGCTATGAGTGCAACTCATAGACTATCATTCTTCATTTAGAATGGAACTATAAATTTACTTGTTAGTATTATTTAATCATTATCATTTATTTATTGTAGATGTGGGTTATAGTTCTTAATTCATTTCCCTACCAAACTCTACAGTTGAATCATCCAAAAACTTTTACTGCATAACTTTTAATTGTATTTCAATATTACACTACATTTGATACTGCACATCATATTACTCTGTATATGTGAAATCGCGTAAGTAAAAAAAAGTTAAACTTTTAAACATCGAGACTCCTTTTGATGTAATGGTCAGAATTTCATTAAGAAACTTTACAGTTAAGCGTGCTTATCCCAGAGAAATCTTGGGATGGTGACCTTTTAGGGAGTTAAACCAATTGGATAAAACTATGAGACCCTTAGACCAAAGCGGACAATATCTCGATAGTTAAGAGTTTGAATTATTACAAATGATATCAGAGCAATACACTAACCAAAAGATGAGAGTAAGTACCATACAAGATAAAGTGCTACGCCATGGGAGCCACCTCTTGATTCCTATATGGAACAAAGTGTTCCATAGCAGAAGTCACAACTACTTGAACTTATAGGAGCCACCTCTAGAATATTATATGCCACATGGATGATTCTAAAATAAAATTATTGATATAGACGAAGACATCAATTAATTAAGTAGGGAGATTATGAAATCCCTTACGTAAATAAGCTAAACTCTTAAACATCAATGCGCCTTTTGGTGTAATGGTCAAAATTTCATTAAGAAACTCTGTAGTTGAACCTGCTCATCTTGAAGAAATCCTGCGATGTGTGATCTCCTGGGAAGTTACACCAACATGACAAAATTGTGGACCCTTAAGTCAAAATGGACAATATCTCAATAGTTAAGAGTTTAGATTGTTATAACTTATACCTCACCAAACAAGAAAAATAATTTCCCTGCATTTACATTGCAGACAACAAAGAGCATCAAAATATTCTAAATATAACGCATTTATTTTACATTACATTCCTTTTTCAGGAAACACAACAACTCCTTAGCAATTATGATGATAATTAAATAGATAAGTGATCAATAATTTTAAATCAACCCTCTAATTTAGTTTAGATGATTGGTCAAATTAATTTTCCTCTATTTTCTCTCAATCATCTATGATTTACCCCAAAAAAGAATTATTTGTTAATTAAATGATTAAGATTAATTACTTCACCCTCTCCAATTAAGATCTGAAAAGATTCAATAAGAACTTTTTGGTTGAGCATTATATCATATAAGCTAATTTTAATTGATCAAAATCAACTTGATTTTTAAGAAAATTATCTTGTAAACAAATTCACAAACCTATTTATCTCTTCATTAAAGATAAAAACATCCCAACTAAGCAAGATATTGGTGAGATGATGAGTGGGGCTAACATGAGAACAAATTGGCCACATGGGAGAAACTTAGACAAGGGAACATTGAAGCATATGTTCCTTGTTCTTTTCTTCTTGTGTTTCTATTTTTCTTCCTTTGTTGGCCTCTCTATCTTTATTAAACAAGTTGATATATGGACACTACTGCCATTGTTTCTTTAGTTTCTTCTTTTTCATCTCTTATAATTGTCTTGCTTTCTTTACTAAATATCTGATTTTATGCTTAGGGACCCTATAACCTAGTTTTGCGCAATATGTCGGAGGCCAAAAACTTGTTGCCTCTTGTGAGAGAGACAAGGTAACTATCATGGCCAAAGAAGTTGTTAGTTTTGCTTGCTAGCTTTTTGTAATTGTTAATTTATAGACGACCAATTTTATTGAGAGAGATAAGGTAGCTATTATGATCATAAATTCTAATAGGGTAATTTCCATCAATAATGTTATCGAATGATAGTTAAGTATCATTTTTTTATACGTAGATTTTAGTCGGAATCAAATTTTTTGTCTGATTTCAGTTATTAGAAAATGTCTCATATGTAATTTTTTTTCAGTTAGTCAAAATATGTTTTTACTATTTTTTTAGGGGAAGAACTATGATTTTTAGTGATAAAATAACTCAATGAAAAGTAGTTAATAATACTTTAGAATAATTAAATTCTATTAGGGTTTGTTCAATCATTGATTTTATGGTGTGGGATCATTGAGGAATGAGTTTTCAAATCAGTGGACACCATAGACTTATAGATTTCATGATGTGATGTTGATTCTTTTTGTACTGTGACATAGCTCTGTTTCCTTATGAAATAATGCGCATTAATTTAATCAGCTTCTTTGTATAGCCCCACAGTTTTTTATTTTTGGCATAAAAACTATTATAAATTTTATTTGTCTTATTTTGCTTGATTGAATTAACTCTATTATAAATATGTACATATAAAATAAAAATAAAAGCTAGCAATTAAAAATATAATAAAAGAAAATATTTTTAATAATTAGAATATATTACAATAATAAATATTATAAAATTTTACCATAAGTATTAATCATATGTGATAGTTATGATAACTAATATGGTAATATTTTTAAGCTTATTTATTCTAATAATTGTAACACCTTCTTACAAACTCATGGTGCAAACATAAAGAGTTTGATGCCCAAAAAGTAGAAATGAGAGAAATTGAGAGTAGGAGCAGCGAGCAAGGGCGGGAATCCAAATTTTTTTAAAATAAACAGGTTTTCGGGTTGACCCGGCAACCCGCCAGGTCAACCCGAACCCGACCCGTTTTTTCAAACGGGTCGAATATGTGAACCGTAACCCAACCCGTTTTTCAAACGGGTCGGGTCCAACCCGGATTTTTCGGGTCGAGTCTTCGTGTCGTGTCAAATATTGACACCCCTACTCATTGGTGAGAGACAAAAGTGATGAGCGGAAGTGAGTGAAAGACATGAAACCAAGCATAATTGAGATAAATGAGAAAAAATCCCTTCATAGTAGGAATCTCTAGAAGCTCTCCTGCGATAAAAGATCACTACTAAAAATAAAGCTTTCGTAGCAATTAATGTCGACTTTCGTAGCGGTTTTAAGGCCAAAAAATAGTTTGCAACGGTTTCAAAACTGCTGCATGTCTGCCTTAGCTGGTGTTCGTCGTAGATGGAGCTTTGGTAAGCAACAAAATCATGTCATACTCTACAAAACCCGTTCAAACATTCACCAACAAGTTATGAACACAAAATCTCTTTTGATTCAGCTCTTCGATTGATCCATAAGCGCAAATCAACTCAGAAAAAAAAAGGTTTGGATTTGAATGGAAACATAAAATCATGCCAAGAATGCGCTGAAGAAGATAGACTCTTTAATACCCATATTAAAAATTAGAAATGGTTACATCTTTAATAGATAAATGTTTCGTTCATGATAATTTTTTTTCTGCTTTCTAAGTTAACTTTTAGATATTAAAAAAAATTAACACAAAATTTTTATATTATTAACTAAAAAATTGATTTAAAAAGCAATAAAAAAGTTGTCACAAATGAAGCTTAAATTTAATACTAAAACGAATATGAATGCATATAGTCAAAAGAAGAGAGCCATAAAGCAAATACAATAAAAGAGAATATTCTCATTAATGAAGATATATTATAATAATAAATATTACAAATTCATATTTTAACTATTAATGACATGGGTAGTATTGATATAGTAAAATCTTTTTGTTCATCAAGAAGCATGAATATAGTGTAAAAGGTGATATTTTCCCATCCATGTTCAATCATATAATACTATCAACATTATACAGAAAAAAATCAAAATTAAATGTTGCAGACACTGAAACTTCTTATGGAGTAAAAATTGACGAGAAAACCTAGCTTTAGGTATTGTTTGGCACAGCTTTTGAAAATTATTTTTTTGTCATTTAAAAAAAAATTACTTAAAAAACTATTTTAGAAAGCAGTAAGAAAACTACCACAAATGAAACCTTAATTTTTATTTGAGAGTCAAGTGGGATTTTTTTAATGGAAAAAATTGCACAAGAGTGAACAATATATATTCCTTGTGATGGCCAAAATTAAACAAAATAATATTTACCTATTTTTTACAAGTTTACCTTCTTCTTAAGATGAAATTAAAGCTTCGTTTGGGACGGTTTTCTTCTTACTTTGTAAAACATCTTTCTAATGCAAAAATTTCTTGAATATAAAAATTTTGTACTAGAATGCCGTTTTAAAAAGCATTACAAAAGCTATCCCAAACGAAGCCTAAATCTACATAGACACCACCTGTTGTTGCTAGCCACTGATCATTGTCATTATTGGCCGCTAGTTACTGTCATCACCACCTGCCATTACAACCTTATACAATATTCAATGAAAAAATAATTTTTAAGAATATCGAGTATATTTTTAATTTTTATTTCATATTAAAATATAAATAAATAAAAATGTGGTATAAATTTAGTCACAGAATAATTATGGGGGTTAAATCCCTCACTTCATTTGCTTATAAAATATGAGTTTTTTTTTTTTATTTTTAATATCAGATTCATTAATATAGAGACATACTTATCGCTTAATCATAAAAAATTGCAAGGCAAGATTTGATTTTTTCTGAACAGCCAAAAATGGAAAAAAAGAAAAAGAAAAAAAAAAGTCCTATGATTTATCATAATTATTTTGAGTTTAAATTATGAAATTGATTACTATGATTTTAATGTAGTTATTAAAATAATGAATTCTTTTATTTTAAGTGTAATTATTAAAATAAATTAATTCATTACTCAAAATCTGAATGTGAATGCTGTTAATTTAAATAGACAATATTCATATTTGAATTTTAAATGATTAGATATATACTTCTAGTAATCACATAAAAAACATTAATAATCAATTTTATTATTTTAATTACAATTTAAAGCAATAATAACCAAACATGTTATTATAATCATATATTCACATAAAATCAATTAATAATGAGTCGATATTAAGTCAACCAAAGATTGTTATTTTGCTTATTTCAAAAAAAAAAAAAAAACTAAAAATCTACATTAAAAAATGGTAAGAAAGCTGTCCCAAACGAAACCTTCATTTCCATCCCAATAATTGAAATAAAGAAAGTTGTATCACTTTTTACTATTTTCAATTTTGTAGAAGGGAAATAATAAATGTATTTGTTCATTGATGCTTAATGAGATATTTGATTTCCTCCAGTATGGTGCTCTCCAGGTCCAATATTTCATCTCCCAATGTGCCTTTCACTAGCACATAAAAGAAGAATCCTATGAAGAAGAGGAGAGATTATTAGGTGCGGAGTGTGGACGGGGAGAACCGTCCGCACAAGCATTGGATACCTAGCGGTACCCGCACTCGGTACCGCTAGGTACTTAGTATTTGTACGGACGGTGCTCTTTCCGCACCTAATAATTTTTCAAAGAAGAGACAAATGAAATGACAGAGAAGAGTAATACAACGTAAATGAATCATGTTTCCTTTAAAATAAGACCTTTTCAAGCTTTATAACTTCTTTTTGAACTTAATCAATGAGTAGATTCAAATCTTATTTTCTATTTTTCCTCTCTAACATTGGAACATATTTAAGAGCACATATGGAGCCTAAAATCATATTCAGAATATCAATCATAATGAGAAAAGAAAAGAAAAGAAGAAGGCACCAAGTGATTAAGGGTCTGTTTGAGACAACTTTCTCGCTACTTAACATTTTCAATTCATATAATAATCATAATTTCGTTTGGCTGCTACTTTATTACTATTTTCTCACAACTTACTATATTTTCTATGATAAAAAAACTATTTTTTATAACTAAAATAGTTAAATTGCCCTCCCATTTAACAACTTCACAACCAACATTATAAATAAAACATAACATAAATAGTCACTTAGAATTTCTTACCTATAAGCCCATACTCTTTAATTTAGGCCAAAAATTTTTTTTTTTTTAATTAGCACTACTTAGGAAAAGCAAATACATCTAAAATAGGAAAAAAGAAATATTTTTGCACTTTTATTTTCAAAGATCTCCATATAAACTCAATTAATAATCCACCCAAAATAGACAATTGTCATAATTAGCCATAAATCAAAATGTTTTATGGTACACCAAAATCAAAACCTCTTCAGACCATCAAAAAGATGATCAAAATCATCAACAGAAACAATAAGTAAATGCAAATAACATATAAATATGATAAATCCAACTGAAACCCTAAAATTTGCTGAAAGAGAGAGAAAATAAGGCTCAAATGTTGTTGACAATTATGATGCAGATACTGCTCATTGCCATTACAAGCCATTGGCAATCTCTCTAGTTGTCCTTATCCTTCAATGGATCCCTTGGGATTTTACTCAGAAACTTATCACCAAATTCAACAAACTGTTTCTTGATTTCTTCCATTGCCTTCTCACCAAAGGAGTCTATTTCATTCTCATATTTCTCATACACCAAAGGCATAGCATGCACAAGCACAAATGCTGCAAAGTCACATCACAAATAAATATAAAATTAAAACATGATTGTTTTAGGAAAAATTATTACGTGCGGCGTCCGGATTCGTTCGGAGGCGAATTCGGACGCACCACGTCACCTGGGCCCAGTGCATCCGGGTGATGTGGCGCATCCGGATTCTCCTACCAAAGGCATAGCATGCACAAGCACAAATGCTGCAAAGTCACATCACAAATAAATACAAAATTAAAACATTACGGTTTTAGGGAAAATTATTACGTGCGACGTCCGGATTCGTTCGGAGGCGAATTCGGACGCGCCACATCACATGGGGCCCAGTGCATCCGAATTCCCCTCGGGACGGTCTGGACAGCGTACATAATAATCTCTGTTGTTTTAGGGAGATTTGCATACATACACTTCTGAATATTCTCATATATTTATATATAACAATAACAATGAAAAAAGAAAATTCATATAGTCGGCTTATATAATAGGATGTTGTTATGTATTTATCTATATAACAACAAATATCTCAACTTGTTTATGTTTGATGTTGTTATGTATTTTATCTATATAACAAATAAATTTTTATATTTTTATATAACATCACTACAGGAAAATGACCTATTACAAGCGGACCAAATCTGCCGGAAAATTCCCTTTCCCGACAAATTTCCGTTAAAAACTCATCCGACGGTAATGACAGATTTTCCTGTAGTGCATCATAATCTCTAAATGATAAAAAATATTATTAATATTAACTGATGTAAAGAAAATTTAAGTTATAGATAAATAAAAATATAAAAATTCAATAGTATGTATGTAAATCCTTTTGTAGTTCATCATCAACAACATATCATTCGCCAAAAGTTTACCTAAATAAAACATAGTAAGGAAGCTGCAGCAGGACCCAATCATGGAGACCACCCATAAGCCAGCAATCACCTGAACGCATCAAGAGCTTGAATAAGCATCACATAATATCAGAATAGTGATCAGTAAAGCTAGTTCCAACATAAACATACAGAAAGAACTTTCTTCAAATCGCGTCCTAAAGCGATTTCTTCCAATGCATCGAGCAACCGGTTGATCTGGACCCTTAGAGAATTCGCAATGTTGACTGCCAGATCTTCAGGAATACGCACTTTTGAAATGTTCGGTGGAGATCTAAAAGAAAAATGAAAAGTGTTTGTTTACGCAGTGTTTTAAGCGTAAAATACATGAAAAGACATCGATAATTATGCCAAAGGACAATTACTTGTTCATAAATGTGGTTACATAAGACCAAACAAATAGGATTGCCAGTGTTAGCATAAGGAAATGGCAAACCAGAGAGACTAAATGGTATTCCATCAACTCAAATAGAACCCAAATAGCAGTAGCTGCAGCAAAAACTGCAGCTGAGGCCTTCTTATCCGTCCATAGAAACAAATTCACCTCTGAAAAATATCCAAGAAAAGACTTCATATGGACTATTAACAAATACTAGCGCCGGGTCCTTTTGGAATGATTGTAACTTTTTATAAGAATGATTGTAAAGCCGATATAGAAAAAACAGCTTTTTAGAAAGTTGTTATAGAAAACAGCTTCCTAGTACCAAAATTTATTGAAATCAATGACAATACAGCTGTCAAACAAAGATTATAGTTACGATCTGAAAAGCAAAACAGTAAGAAAACTGTCTGAAACGAAGCTTTAATTATCTTTAAAGGAAAGGATTATTGCCCCAATCCAACTTTGAACACATTAAGAAAAGAGTGGATTGATTGGAGAAAAAAAAGTGTAGAAAAATAGAAGTGGCTTGGAAGCTAGCGCTTGTATTGTTTATTCAATCCAAGAGTATTTATACACAATGATATCAATTGCAATTAGGAAACTATATAATTCTCAAGGAGAGAGGAACAATTATAGTGAATGGTCACCAGCTCACATAATTAGAATTGCATAGATATATTCCATTATAGGTGAAAAACCTCTTCAAGTCATCCATGCAAGGGAGAAAACCTTCCATTTCCTTTCTCGACATGTGTAAGAAGGCAATAATGGACCAATTAAAGGCAAATCAATACATTCATTTGTGTATGTAGATTGTGCTAGACAGCAAAGGAAGAAATGCCAAGAGTTTATGACTACCGAAATTGTGGTTAGAGCATTTACTTGCATGCCTTATTTGTATTCTAAACTGAACTCGAAAAATATTCTGTGCGAACTCCGAAGAAGGCATCACATCACTCTTTTACTGTACAGCGGCTCGGTACTCGTACCGGTACCGACGCTTGTACCGCTTAATACTGCGACATCCGGACGTAAAGTTTGTCTGGTGTCCGTACAGAATAATTTCTCCTCTTGAATATTTCACTTATAATTTACTTAGAATTGCTCTTCTTCTTCTTTCTTTCTTTTTTTTTTTCTTTTTTTTTTTTTTTTTTTTTTCTTTTTTTTTTTTGGTATCGGTTCATTACGCAGGAAGCAAATTTATTTCAGATCTTCGAGCTATTGCTGAGCTTTTATATAAAAATACATGTGTTTAGATTTCTATATAATCAAATTTGACTTGCTTAAATTATTTAATTGAGTATTAAATGTGTTAGTATAAAAGGTTTTATCTCCACCAAATTTTGACCAAAGAAAGAAATAACAAAATTGATTCAAATTTGGATAATTAAGCATTAAATTTAACATTTGAAAAAAAATTAAGAGAAAAATAAACAAATTTATAAAATCTATGCGTCATTTTAATCAATTACTCTTTTCATTTTTTCTACAAATTGAATTTTTTATTTGTTTATAGGCGACGATGGAGATTAAGGGAGAAACTCAAATAAGGAACCAAGTGGAGAAACTAACATGAGACATCCCACGCTATCCAAAAAGAGGATTTTTCGTAACAGTTGTTAAGAGCGGCTTTAAAATTGGTGCCAAAATACTATTACAGTATCAATTTTGATTGCTACGATTTTCACCAGTATAATTAGAAGCGGTTTAAACCAATGCAATTAGCATCAGTTTTAACCGGTGCAATTTGAAACCACAACGGAATGTCGTTGCAGCGTATTGCAATCACACTGGACGTCAAGCGGTTTTAAAACCGCTGCTAGCAAATTAGTTGCGGGTAAGATCGCCGGAAAAAATTTAAATTTGTGCTGTGTTAGCTCTATATTTTTTAATAGTGACAAGTAATAGAACACAAGTTGTGGATTGAGCAGCCTGATAACATCCCCACTTGCCTTGCTACGAGGCCATATATAAACTCATTTATTGCTTCCTACTTGAAGAAGATATAGCTCTGCAAATGAAGGGCAATTAAACAAGGAGAGATTATTAGGTGCGGAGTGCAGACGGGAAGCATCGTCCGCACACTAGTATAAAATCCAGCTAGGTACCATTCGATACTGCTTGGTACCACTAGGTACCGCTTGGTATCCTGTGTGTGTGCAGACGGTGCTCTCACCGTCTGCACTCTGCACCTAATAATTTTTCTTAAACAAGTGAGTGGGCACCTTCTCTCTTTTTTCTGACTGAAAAAAAAAAATTATTCTACTTCTAATAGTATGTTTTTCATTATATTTTAATTTATGCGCACTGCAAATTTTTATTAAAAAATAAAATTTTAGTTGTTTCTAATATTAAACTAATTTAATAAATTATTTGTTACTCAGACTGAAATAGGACAGTTTTAAATACGTTGGAAAAATCAAGCTCTGTAATCACAAAGCAAATAACTAAAAGATAAAAAAAAAAAAAAGAAATGATCCCTATTCACCGACAAGAAGACAGCAAAGCATAAGATATAAGAGGGTTTTATGAAAAAAATAACTACTATGATAGGTACAATGACAAGAAGGCATCAAATTAATAAAAATAAAAATAATAAAAAAAATCCTCCGTTCTTAGCTTGGTTGGTGGATGACTACGATTGGGAACCTCCAACCCGTGCTCAATTCCCCTCGAGCGACAGTTCCTCTTAAGTGGGGCCCAATCAAGTGCGGGCCAGGAGATTTCTAAAGTGGGTGCCTCTTCTAGGTCAGTCAAAGATTTGTTACGCTGCTAAGCGTCCTTTCGGAGTTGGCATCAGGTGAATACCCCGTTCCAAAATAGTTTTCTCTCAATCCAGCTCGGAGAGTATGGCATCAACATTTTAGGGTTTAGAATTTAATAGGATTTAAGATTTTAAAATTTATGTACATAATAAAAATATTTTATGCATTTACATTTCTAACACTTAAATTTTAAAATTTTTATATATGGCATTTTAATGTTTCAATCACATTAAAATATATGTATGAAAAGACATTTTTTATTTTAAAAAATAAATATTAGTGATATTTTTATTTGATATAAAATAATTGAGTGTTACATTAATAAATATATGATAGATAAATAAAAATATAAGAATAAATTTTTTTTTAATCACATTGGCAACTACCATACTTATTTCTACAAATTAATATTATGATTAAAAGGTTATTTTCAATTATAAATTTTGAAGAAAAAATAAAGTGAATTTTTTAATAAATTATTTTAAGGAAAAAGAATGAGAGCGTGGGCCTGTTTGGTTGGGCTTGAATTATTCTATCATATCCGAACCCAAATAAGCATATATCAAGATTTAGGCCATTGTTAGAAACTTTAAGATGACATTTATTGGAGTGCCAAATGATTTTTGAATTTTGCATGTTTATTATCAAATTGAGCATTTTGACGAGACAAATTCAACAAGCTAAAGATTGCTTAATTTCAACACCATAAGGTATATAAATATAAAAAGAAGACCAATAATCAAAGAAATTAATATGGCTCATCCAATATAATATGACAGATTTTAGTTATATTTATAAGGCATGCCACTCAAATTCTATAAATTGGCCATACTCTCGACATGACGAAGATTCTTGGCTTGAAATCCAAGAGAGTTTAGAGACTTGGCAATTTTTAGAGCTCCACTTGAGACTTACTGTCAAACACCATCATCAAGCCACCGACATCAGACTATTACTATCAGAGCACCCTAGTCGGACTGCCACCGCCTGACTACCATCATTAGACCACCGTAACCTAGTCATTGTCATCAAATCACCGTCATCTTTGGACAACCATTATCAAACTATCATTGCTCGGCCTCTATTTTTGGATTGGTGCCACCTGGCCAACATTTTCAGACCATTAAACACTCTTCTCATCCCCCACTAACTCATTCATATTCCTATGATATTGCCTTCTCCAATTTGGATCACATAATGAAATTAATTTAGTTAGAAAATGCCCATGGTGTTTTCTTTGCCCAAGATTTCATTTAAAAAACTCTAGCATTTTATGTGCTTTTTTTACTGTCATAAATTTTCCAACACACAACATGAATAAAACTTAATTGATTTGCTATTACTAGAACTCAATTATGATTATACTTTAAAGATAATTAAATTTTAATAGATGACTATTAGATTTATTTTAATTTAAATTTACTTAATAATGACAAATATGCTTAATTATTTAAAAATAAAAAAATTAAAAAAAAATTAAGTTTAATTTTGATTAGATATTTATGTTGATTAAATTAATTTTAAAGAGCTTTTAATATATATAAATGATTTACATGCATAACACATAAATATTACGTATTTACATATCTGGCGATTAAATGTTTATAGTCATAAATCACTTTAATATCTAAATCACATCAAAGCCTATATATGCATGAAAAGGTGTGTTTTACTTTGTAAAATTTAATATTAATGATATTTTTTATGTGATTACGGCTTTGTTTGAAACAGCTTTTGATCATTATTTTTTTGTAATTTTCAAGAAATTTTTATATAAAAAAGTTGCTTTACAAAATGTAAAAAAAGTTATCTCAAACAAAGCCTAAGACTACTATATAAGTACATGGAATGATTTATATTTTACATATATAAATAGATAAAAATGTTGTGATAGACATTTAAATCCCCCTAAACTTTATCACATGAGTTGAACTTAAGCTTGCATCCAAGAATTGCTAACACCACCTTAACAAAGTGAGTGCAAAACCTCAAGCTTGCATCTAAGAATTGCTAACACCACCTTAACAAAGTGTATGCTTAGATAGGTTGATTAAGTTGTTCCTACATAGGCACCTTCTTGGATTGCTATTTAAGCTCAACATTGATAAAATCTTTGTTCTTTTCAACACAATTAGCTCCTTAACAAGATTACATGGATGTTAATAGTCCCTTGTATCATGCTCATATGCACCTTCACTCACCTTCTCATGTGCATTCATGATCTCAACAAGACAAACATGTAGTAGAATGAAAATCTTATAATCATAAGTTGGTGGTGAGTTCTTAGCTTGGCAATATCATAACTACTTTGGTTTTAATATCTAATCTCTGGCTGATGCTCATAATTTTAAAATTGTTATTGTTTGTTTTTTTATTATAGATATTGTGACTTTTTGGCCAATTTTCTCTTAATTATTATTTTTTTGGTTGAATTATTTGGTCCTTGAGAAGTTGACATAAATTTCTCAATCATGTAGCCTAGATAAAGAGCAATTTATACATAATTATACTCCTTGGTATTGGTATGTCTATTGGTGAGTTCTAGCAACTTGGCTAGCATTTGTGGCTGTTATGAATCTGACACTTATCTAAATGGATCTTCCCATAGTTCGAGTTAATATGGCTTGTACTACTGCAAGCTCGAATTCCTTTACTTCCAATATTTCCTGTTGTAATGGAATAATAAAATTTGTCAAAGACTCACCCTACTCTTAGATCATATTGAGATGAGCTTGAGAATACTTCAATGGTTTTCTAGTGTAAGCAGACCGAATGATTAATTTCTTTTTAAATTTTGCATTACAGGTAATACAACGAAGAGATAATTGTGAGAACAATCTCAATAACGTTTCTTTAAATATAGTGAAGAATAGTTAGTATATAAGCACATTATTGATCTTTACAAGGGAATCAACCAACTCAAAATAAGCAATATGATTAGTGTAATATGATTTCCTTCTATATAAATTTACATATGATATTTTGAACTTTAGCGTGGTTGTGCATTTATAATTCAAATAAAGAGGTGTTTAACATCTATGCTCAACATTTTACAACATAATGAGTTAAATAAGTTTCGACAATGTTCACATCAAGGATATAAGTTATGTCAAATAGTTATGCAGAGAAAATGTTCCAAATATTGGTGACAACCTTCAAATCAACAAAATTAGAAGAGCCTTTTTTTTTCAAAAGGAATATTAACATGAGGAGTGAATTTCAAAACCTATTTAAGAATTCCTCATATCATTCTTATTTGATGATCTTCCATTTGATTCAATTTTCTTACAACAACAACAACAAGTCTTTATCCTACTACGTGAGGTCTGCTTCATGAATCCTTTTCTTCATCGTGTCCTATTACAAATCAAATTCTCATTTAGATCTAATTACAATTTTATTTTAATACTTTCTAACCAAGTCTTATTAGTTGTACCTTTACCTTTCTTAATATAGGTCAGATCTTATACATCTACTCTTCTTACATGCCTATTGAAAGACTGACATTTTATGTGACCTAACCATCTAAGGCGACTCTCTCTAATCTTATATATGAATGGAGCTACTCCAACCTTTCCATGTATATACTCTTTTCACATTCTATCTTTAAGTGTAAAGCCACTCATCCACTTGAGCATCCTTATATATACAACACTTGAATTACTTTTGATGATTTGCATAAAGTCACTCATCCACATGAGGATCCTCATATATGCAACAGTTGACTTACATTTAATGACTACCATTCTGCTTTACAAAGCATTATAGGTTTCACCACCATATTATAGAAATTTTCCTTAAGTTTGAGGAGTATGTTTTATCACACAATAGGCTTGATGGATTCCTCCACTTCAACCATCCAACATGAATTATACTAATAATATCCCCATCTATTTCACCATCGCTTTGAACAATAGGCATGATATGTCTACAAACGTGCGCTCTTTTTAATGGCTTCATCACCCAATATCATATTCCCACAATTATATCTATTACTACTAAAATTATACTTCATGTATTTGATTTTAGATCTACTCAAACGGAAACCTTTAGACTCTTATGTTAACTTCAATAATTCAAGCTTTTCATCAACTCCCTCTCTAGTCTTATCAATAAGAAGAATAGCAACAACAAAAAGCATACACCAAGACACATCCTCTTACAAATGTTTACTAAGAACATTCATGACTAAAGCAAAAAAGATATGGGCTTAAAAATAATCCTTGAAGTAATCCAACTAAAATAAGAAAATGCTTAGTTAAACCACCTTGAGTTTGAACACCAGTAATAACTTATTATACATATTCTTAATGACTTGAATATAATTAGCATTATTAACTCATATTTTTCTAGTACTCTCTTGAGCACTTCTCTTGGAACTTTATCATATGACTTCTCTAAATCCATGCATCAATATTATAGGTAGATCCTCCTTACTCTCTTTGTACTTCTCCATCAAACCTCGCAGCAAATGTATAGCTTTTTTAGTAGATCTACCCAGCATGAATCCAAGAAATATTAGTTTCACGTTGTAACATATGTTCAATTATTCTCTTCTATAACTAATTTAATGTATGACACATCAACTTAATTCTTCTATAATTCACGCACTCTTGTGCATCACCTTTATTCTTAAAAACAGTGTTTGATTAAATTGTTTTATCGTTATACAATCTTATTGCTCTACATGTGGACACCTCTCTATCTCATGAGGAAGCTCCATGACTTGCCTTCTAATTATCAACATATCTCATTCTTACCTCACATACAAAGATGTTGAATTTAAATATGTGTCTTTTTAATAAGAAGGTTAAAAGCCTTACAAAATAAGGGATAGAGAAAGAGAGAATTGTTCTGGAAAGAGCTTTTAGATTTTATCATATCATTATAAAAAGTACAAGTTTGCTCTGATCTGGCAATCAAAATATTTTAGACTAAACCTCTACCCCTAATTTAAAGATTTGTGATGAAGCTCATCATTATAAAAATTTCTATATTTAAAAAATTCATGTAAAGTCACAGAATATGACTAAATAATGCTTATTTAAAAATATATGAGTTTTTCTAAATATTTGTTGCTTGAACCCATAGATAACTTTTGATAAGTCAAAATATCAAAGACAATTTCAGTTGAAGAAAAGCTTCTTTTATCAAACTCTTTAATGAATTCTATAACAAGGTACTTTGACAAGATTGATTGCAATTTAATTCTAAATGAGCGAGTAGCCTTAAGCAAATTGACATTTTTAATGCTATAATTCATTGGAGTAACATTTCCTCTAGCATTTCACAAATAGTCATGAACAAACATAGTTAGAGCTTATTTGAAGTTTATTTATAATCATTTAATTAATTGATTGAATAACTTTTATGAGTACTTCATTGATAAATGAATAATTAAGTGCTCTATTTATTTACAATCACGAACAAACATCAAGAAGCTTAGTTAATTTTGATAATATGATTATTTAAGATCACTGATACTCGGATTAAGATATTTTCTGTATTGTTGGATAGATCTCATCTAAATATTTGTTTCGACTATTACGTTGCTAAAAATAGAGTTTGAATTGAATAATCCCATAATAGATAATGAAACTTTCTATTTCATTTACTTACACAAAAATAAATGCTTAATTATATTAATTATCAAGTAATGTATCGAAAACTCTTATCGAAAAGCTATTCATTAGATCGTTAGGGTTCCTTTAGTTTGATAATAAGTTGTTTGATAGTTATGTTAATTAATAGACTTGATAAGCTAAATCAATTAGTTAACAATTTGTGTTACTCGATTGTTTTCTTATCAATAAGTTTGATAAGACTCATTTGATTAGTTAGCAAATAATTTGATGTGATCACTCATTAATTTGCTTAATAAGACTCATTTATTCGCCTTAAAAAGTTGGTCAATATTAACTCTACAAACATAATTAGAGTACGCTCTCACACCAATGTCACGTGACTCATTCATGCCACGTGTTCACCGGACTTCAAACCAATATTCATTCTTCCATGGTCCAAATATGCGCGCGCTCTCTCTCTCTCCCCTTCCCCTCCCTTTTCCCTGTTCTGAGTTTTCTGAGCTCTGCGTCTTTCGTCTCCAAGATACGACATTTCTTTCCTTTCTCATCCCGTTCTCATTACTGTTACTAAAAGTAAACGAGAGAAAGCTCGCTGGCTCTCCCTACCATGGAGTCCTTCAGCCTCCTCAAGTACTGGAGAGGAGGCGGCGGAGCTGCGGCGGTGTCCACCATCCGCGCCGCCGCCGCCGCCATTTCCCCTCCGCCGGAGACCCTCGACGAAAACTCCGAGGACGATGGGTCTTTTTTCGATCTAGAGTTTCCGGATGCCCACAATGGAGTGGAAGACGGAGAGAACCAGGACGAAGATGAGAAGGATCATTTCAGCTTCACGATGACTTCTTCTTCCGATGAGAGCGAGTTCCAATCTGATCGGAAACTTCCCCTTTCACCCTCCGATGATCTCTTCTTCAAGGGAAGGCTTATTGGCTCGACTGAGAGCGATCTTAAGCCGCAGATCACCGTCTCCTTCCTCAAACCAGCCACGAGATTGCGCGTTCTCATGCTACGGCTTCGGAAACCCAAATCTCATTCACCGGAGCTTATTTCCACAGCTGATGCGCCGTCTCCGAAGCAGAACCCTCATTTGAGCAAGTTCTTTATCAAGTTCAAAGTGGATGAAGTTCCGATCGCGTCCCTCTTCTCTCGAGAAAGCAGTTCCAGAAACCCCATCGCCGGCTCGCAATCCTCGCCGGAAGAAAGATCGGTTAGTTCGAAGGAAGGTGTTCAGAAGTACCTTAGCAAGATCAAGCCTCTTTATGTTAGAGTCTCGAAGAGATACTCTGATAAGCTGAGATTCTCGGCGACGGAGCCTTGGGAAGGAGAAGAAAAGGAAGCTGAGGTGAGTTTGAAAATAGGGAAGAAGAGGCAGAAACCAGCAGTTTCTTCCCGGATAAAGGTGGTGTACAAACATTTGAGGAAGAGCAAGTCGGTGCCGCCGTCCACCCTCACCTCGCCGGCGTCGATTCCTCTCCAACGGCGGGATGACTCTTTCTTAGAGCAGCAGGATGGGATCCAAAGCGCCATCGCACACTGTAAACGATCACTCACAACTGTTTCCAACAGCATGGTTGCTTGATTCACTAAAAAATTTCTATGTATCCTCTCATATTATTAGACAGAAATGCTATTATGGATGAAATTTCATCACTTTCGACCAAAAGTTTTGATGGAAGCGATCCCTTAGTATGTAAACATTATTAAAAAGTTGACATTTTTTTCTTAATATGAATCGATTTCTTCGATCGATTCCGTTTGATCAATAGTGACAAGCTTTTATCTTCCAGTTTCAAAATCTTTTTGTCTGCGTTCACAGAGCGATCGAAAGGAGCGTTTCAGAGCTCACTGCATTTAGCTGTTGGGAAATAGGCATCGGATGGCGACAAAGACCGGTCTTTTTCACGTCTTTTTCTTAAAGAACCCTACTTTCTTCTACCTTCGGGCTATATGAAAATAAAAAAGAGATAGCGAGACAAGGTCTTTAAAGCTTTCAGCTGCTGCCGGCCGGCTTTGGCAGCTATTATGGTTGTTTTCTTCTCTATTTATCTCTTTCTTTGCGGTGTAATGGAAAGGATAATGACTTGAATTATAATATTGGATTGAGCTCTGTTAAAATTGTTAATTGATCGCCGGAATATCAAGAACAAGCATCGCCGGAAGCTGGAACTGCTTCGCCGGCGGTGGAGAAGCAGTTATTTACTGGGTTTGTTGTGATTTACTGCGCTGCAGCTGCTTTGCTTTGCGGTTACTCTCGTGCAGAGCAGCGGTTGACTGCTTGACCTGCGGAAGGGTGGCAGATATTGTAAAATATGTCGAGTTAAAATTTCAAATATTTTTATATAATTGTAAGAGATTTTTTTTTTGGCATAGTTTTATAAGAGTAATTATTTTCTTGTAAAATACAAAAAAATATATATTTTTCCTATGGCAGTTTTTTTTGGAAGATAATTAAATATATAATATATCATTCATAAATTTATAATTCAGTTTTTAATCTACCGAGTTATATTTTGCGCCCACCCCTATTGCTCGTCGTCGCTGCGAGCTATTGACTATTGCTATTGTTTGCGATCATAACTCGTCATCGACTGCTTGCTACCTCTGGCCTCTTTCACTGACCGCCTTCTCCATGCCCTAAAACTTTTTAAAATTTTGAGTTTATTTTATAACAATCTAAATATAAAAAAATTATTCTATTTAATTTATTTTATAATTAATCAACCCCTATTAAGTATTCAAATACAATAAATTTATTTTAACTAAACTAACTCATAAATATAATAAATATTTGTTTATCCTTAATAAAAGTTAATGGAAGATACATTGAACTAACTATTAAGGTGCTTAATCTTTGCTTCTTAACAATTTTATAATGTAAGTGATTTTGATGAGTTGTCTTATATGAGAAGGGAGAGTTTATTGCATAGGTCATCTCCAACCGAGAATTCTATTTTTCACGTCAAAATACCGCAAAAAGCAAAAATGGCGTGGTGCTGCTCCAATCAAACTCCATTTTTTTGCTTCTGCGCCAAGGTAACGACCCTTCTCCTTTCCCGCATTTT
Organism: Dendrobium catenatum; assembly: GCF_001605985.2. Lineage (NCBI taxonomy): Eukaryota > Viridiplantae > Streptophyta > Magnoliopsida > Asparagales > Orchidaceae > Dendrobium > Dendrobium catenatum. The sequence continues at coordinate 508,857 of NW_021319862.1, read as the reverse complement.
TCCGGTTAACAGAGAAAAATGGCATGGGTACTGTTCACCCGCAAGCAAATGGAGGATTTTTTGGCGTTTGGCTGGAGCGAAGGAATGACGCCAAACGCTCGTTTGGCGTTCGGTTGGAGATGCCCTAAGAGGAATGCAGTCAAGTTGCTAATTTTCTAACATTTGCAATAACTAACATATTCAAAATAGAGTTGGAGAAGCTAAAGTGCCATTTATCATTAAGGCTTCATTTGAGACTATTTTTTTACTGCTTCTTAAAGTAATTTTTTAATTAAAAAAAGTAATTTTTATATTAAAAATTTAGTTTAAGAAGTATTAAGAAAGTCGTCCCAAATGAAGCCTAAATAAGTCCACTAAAATGCAACACTAATTTCTATATTTTGTTTGTTTGTTAAGATCACTGTCTACTCTATTTTGTCTCTTATCTAACAAATAAAGTTATAGTTCTTTAAAATTGTAAAGCATGACTCTCCACTTTTTCAAACTTTTTAGTTGTTTGATTATGTTGTAGCCTTGCTTTATTCTTTCCAACCTTTTTATCTACATTGTCTTATTAAGTGACAAACCCTTTTTCTCCCTAATTTCCAAGCAATTTGATAAAGATTGAATGTTTCTTAGGCCTAAAAAGATTTATTTTTGTGAGTAGTGTGAGATAAAAAGCAAGACACTGTGAAATTAATATTTTTTTCGTAAATATGATCGGAATATTCTATTTTATCATTTACTGAAAATTATAAAATGAAGAGTTTCTAAATATTCATTAATTTGTGTTGTATAAAATCTAAGAAAATAAAATACCAAAAATACCTGCAAAAGTAACGGAATTGAAATATGAACAAGGGTAACGATAACATACATTGATATGAGCAACTTTTTCAATTGATCCATTAAGCGAAATCAGCACAACAACCTAAGTTCAACTTTCTATATCTAAATTCTCTCTCTCTCTCTCTCTCTCTCTCTCTCTCTCTCATACTAGTTGCCTGAAAAAGAGATAAATTTCTAGAAAATGGAATTGGAAATTTATAGATAACATCGCAATGCACAACCTAGCTTCCACAATGTTACAGTGCTCCTAAGAGGAAATTTCAAGTACTCAAACAGTGACTTCGGCACAATAGTGCCCCCAACTAGCACCATCACACCACACTTTGGCACACAGAGCTGCAGCACTCACGTTACAGCATCGCAGTTCCCCAAATAAAGGAATAGCGCTCAAATAACACAATGCCATAACACACTAAGTGACAAATTCATAAATGCATAAAAATTCTTGTAAATGCTAATTTAACATATAAATTTTTGTTAGGTCTAATCTAGATTATTATAGGTACTCTCTTGACTGCAAAAGCATTCATTACATTAATTTTAAGCAACTCAATAGGCCCCTCTATTTAGGATAAAACTTTCTTAATTATCTTTAGTCTCCCATCAATTCAAGATCATCTAATCAACCCCTCTCTTGTTTATGTCAAGGACTATCTCAAAGACTTCCAATCACACACCAACTCAAAGTAATTTAACCTCTACTATTTGGGAAGACTATATTGAACGACACTAGCCACTCACTTATTCTAGGTCATAAAATAAATCCTTTTCCACACACACATAGACTATCAAGATCACCCATAGTTTTTCCTTAACACTAGATTGTCCAAACTCCCTCCTTTCTTCAAGAAGAAGACCTACACTGCCTATCCTTAATCATACACTAACTTGATGTAGTTTGGTTCCCTCTATCTTTCAAGATAGTGACTCACACAACTACCTTTAATCACCTGCCAACCTTAGGTTATCAATTAACCGTTCATTTAGAGAGAGAGAGACCTTGATAACCCTATCACCATCATGACCTTCATCTATCGTCACACTATTTATTTTCATGCTACTAGTCAAACTATTTTGGTCATTCTCAACGGTATCCTAGCTTTTTAGCATCACCTCACCCACAACTTCAAGAGATGTTATTCAACCTTTAGATAATGATTAATTCAAATATCTTCACTAGTCTCTATAACCTTTTTCACATTACTTGTGGTACATCCATATTTAGTATTCAATTCAACCTATTATGACCCGATCCGAAAAAGGTAATTGTTTGAATCTTTGCATATTGAACTCTTTTGTATGTGTTTGCAAATGATTTGGTGTATGAAAAAGGTCTGCATGTGTTCTATGGTGGTGTCCAGGGGTTTGAATACATATTAGAAAATTCTAGAATTTTCCCTGGCGCATTCCGACGCTGAAGTCTGGGGAAATTTGTATTTAATTTGTGAATAAAAATTTGTGACTAGCGTGTTTTTCCAAACGGGCCAAAATCGGGTTGATTTCGAATATTCGGATCAACCAAAACTCGACCAATTTTTTCAAACTGGTCGAATCCAGGAACCTGAATCCTATCAATTTTAAAATCGGGTTGTGTCTAACTCAAATTTTTTGGGACAGATTCGAGTCGAGTTTTTGTATCGTGTCAAATATTGACACCCGTATTGGGGATAAACATAATTGATACAACCATGACTATGGGCACTATATGTGTGTTTTCCTCTTATACTTGAATGAGGTTATTTGTGGAAGATGGAAGGCCTAGATTGAGGAAAATGTTGAAAGAGTTGAGTCCTCATAAGATGCACATCTTTTTAAGTGAAGGCATATGGAGGTGAATTCCATAATTGAACTAGCACGGAATGTGTGCATCCTTAATCGAGATCCTCAAGAGTTGCTCTTATAATACTAGCTCATTAGTTGAATATATGCTTATCCCTAGCTCTATTACAATGAATCGCCCTCAAGGCGAGACTTGTTTTGGGCAAGTTCATTTCTTGATTGAGCTCCTTAGAGATGAATCTATTAGGTATCTACGAGTTACCTATATCATGAGCATGTATGGGCATATAACACTAATATTTAATATGTTCTTGTGAATCATGATATTGTTGAAGATTATTAAAAAGTGAGTTAATATTATACTAATTAGTATACTAAGATTGATGATCATTGCCATAAGAATAATATTTATGTGATCTAGTGCATAAACTTTCATAAGTTGAGTTTGAAAGCTTATATTTGATGTTGATATTCATCATAATCATCCTATTAATATTGATGATGAAAAATAATTTCACATTAGTTGGTATAGCTATTCAAAAATATAATAATTAATGACATAACTTATGAAAATTCCATTTGATTAGCATAAATTTTGATGTAATATTTTATAAAAAAAATTTGACTAAATTCAAAATCATCCGTAGACCGATTTTGATAAATTTATAGTTAAATTGATTTTTTATTTATTAGAAAAAAAAATGTATATAATTGATAAATTAAAATAAAAAAATAAATAATCATAATGATGATAAATCGCTCAAATTCATAACATACTGATTATAAATAAATAGAATAATCATAGTCGGCAGAGCCCTCATTTTGCCAAAAATATAAATATGGAAATGAACAGGGCAGATAAAATAAAATATAAATAATAATGATTTTTTTAATAAGTGTCCCATACCAATACCCCACCATTTTGTCATATTTTGCTTTAATGATGATTAAAAAAATAAATAAATATGATTTTGACCACTTAAGTAAATTTTAATACAAATATCCTAAAATAAATTATATCAAATTAAATTTAAACATTAGATAAAAACATTACTAAAACTTACTGTTAATCACAATTAACAAAA
>NW_021319862.1:473714-504987 GCF_001605985.2 Dendrobium catenatum | reverse complement strand
AAAAAGTCATCCCAAACGAAGTCTTATAATTCTATTGCATGGCAATATTTTCAAATGTGTAAATATAATTTATTAAATTAGTAATTTTAATAATATCTATTTTTAAAACTCTAATTGAGCTTTTTAGTCGAGCTTTAATTGAGCTTCTTAATGAGCTTGTTCATGGGCTCTAAACGATATTGTTTGTGAACATAAACGAGCCGAACATCATGCAGTTCAAGCTCATTCATTTAGTTTATCAAAAGAACATAAACAAGCTCTTATCCAGCCATGTCACGAATATCTCGTCGAACGCTCAGTTCATTTGCAGCCCTATAAACACCCAATATCTAAAAACTAGCCTATAATTTATCTAAAGTGGTTCACTTACAAGACTTTAAAAAAAATATTACCATCTTTATCAACAAAGTTTTTGCTTTAAGACACTAAAAATTTGCTTGTCATGTTTATGTAACATTAGGCAGTTATAATAAAATAATCATTCAAGTGAAAAGTTTCAATAGTTTGAAAAGCTAGTGGTAGGTTTACATGTTCATTTTCTAATCATTCTACCTAATAATTCTTGACCATCTATTCAAATGGAATGCATGACAACTTGCAAAGCATAGTACACAATTAATTAAATGGAGACAAATTTTTACACCCATTCCCATAGACTTTAAATAACTTTTGGAACTTAGGCTTCGTTTGGGACGGCTTTCTTCCTGCTTCATAAAGCTGCTTTCTAGTATAAAAAAATAAATTTTTATACTAAAAAACCGCTTTAAGAAGCAGTAATAAAGCCGTCCCAAACATAGCCTTAGTCAAAAAATGAGATGATGAATTTTAAAACACAATTCAAATATGAAAAAGGCATATGAAGAATATAACACAATAAGCACTTATTCAATTTTTCGTCATCATTAACATCGATGATTGATAAATTCTTCATCTAATATATGAGAACAAGCATTAATACTAACCAGAGAAAGATCTTTAAAGATAAGAGAAGAACAGTAAACATTAAATCTGATTTTGCAACCTCAAACATCTCATCTCCATCTCTACCTTCTTTTAATTTTTCACTGTTACAAAAGCATTTTATTCCCTACAACAAGATTAGATTTTAAAGACAAAAGGTAAAGTAATAAAGTTAAGCTATTGATGTGTCATCAGCCGTTGAGATGCTTCTGTGATTTCCTTTTGCAGTCTGCAAGAGCGGCTGCTCTATTTTCTATTGCTGCCTTGAGAAGTGGAGACCTTCATGTTAACAGGAGTGGTCCCACTTTGTTTAGTTTGCTTAACAGTCCCCTGCAAATTAACCGTGTGAGTGCAAAGAGTTAATTTGTTGCGAAGGAGAAGAAATCTTGTAATAGGAAGACTCTTAGTAAAAATATCGGCTGTATGATCATTTGTAGAGATGTGATGAAGAGTGATGATCTTTGCCTTGATACATTCTCTAATATAATGTTGGTCAATCTCAATATGCTTCGTCCGGGCATGAAAAACAGGATTATTTGCAAGAGATATAGCGGAAACATTATCACAATATAGAAGAGTAGGAATGTTGCATGGAATTTTAAAATCTTGCAATAGATGACGTAACCAAACAATTTCAGTTGCAGCCGTAGTGAGTGCCCGATACTCTGCTTCTGTGGAAGAGCGAGAAATAGTAGATTGTTTCTTTGCACTCCAACTAATGAGCGTACGACCAAGAAATATGTAATATCCGGATGTAGATTTCCTATCTATTTTGTCACCAGCCCAGTCGGCATTAGCATATGCTGATAACGTGAAGTTTCCAAGTTGTATAGGTAGTCCGGCAGAGACAGTACCTTTTAAGTAGCGAAGGATTCGTTTCAGCATTTGAAAGTGATGATTAAGAGGTTTGTGCATATGTTGACAAACTTGATTCACAGCAAAATAAAGGTCAGGTCTTGTTATCGTCAAATACTATAATGAACCGGCAAGACTGTGGTAGAGATATGGATCCGAAAAAGGAGTCTCATCAGCTGGAGAATTCTTTGCTTTAGCAGACAATGGAGTTTGCAATGAATGGCAATCGGTCATGCCTACTTTGTCCAGTAAAGCATTTGCATATGAGGTCTGATGTAAGAACATTTCTGTACTTAACCGCTGAACTTGTAAACCCAGAAACGTGTGAAGCTTGCCAAGGATTTTGACGAGAAACTGTTGTTGCAAATCTTGTAATAATTGTGAAAGAGCTACTTCATCATTTCCCATTAACAAAATATCATCTACATAAACAAGCAAGTAAAGTGAAGTAGTTTTTGAGGTGTAGGTGAGTAAAGAAGGATCCGCTTGACTGAAATTAAAACCCCATTGAATGAGATATTCAGTGAATGTGGAAAACCACTGTCTCGGAGATTGTTTCAAGCCATATATAGCTTTGTTCAGCTTGCAGACATAGTCAGAATTGATTGAATCTATAAAACCCTTTGGTTGATGCATGTAAACATCTTCTTCAGTTTTTCCATGTAGAAACGCATTTGACACGTCAAGCTGTGTTATGTTCCACTGGTTTGCGATGGCACAGGTAAGGAATACACGAATGGTCTGAAATTTTGCTACCTGACTGAAAGTTTCAAAGTAATCAAGACCATATTCTTGGTTGTAACCTTGAGCCACAAGTCTTGCTTTGTAGCAAGCAATGGTGCCATCATCATTTAGTTTGGTGCGGAATAACCACTTGTTTCCAAGCACATTGTAAGATGAATGAGGTGGCACAAGGGTCCAAGTACCTTGTAATTGGAGTGCTTGAAATTCTTCAGACATCGCATTTCGCCAATGTAAATATTTAATGGCATCAGTATAACTTGTTGGGTCATGGAGAGTATTGGTGACATGAAGAAGATTGAAGATAGATCGTGGCTTTAGATTTCCTGTTTGAAATCGAGTGGTCATATGATGAGTTTTTAATGGGGGAGATGGAATGATCGGACTGGATGAGCTAGAGGGAAAATCAGAAGTGATACTGGGTGTTAATACTTCGGAAGGTGTGGGTTGAGCTGTTGTAGATGTGTTGGGAGGAAGATTAGAAGGAGTTTGTGTTGAAGGAGTAGGCACAAGCGTCAAGGGAGGAGGATTAGAATGAGAAGGAGTGGTAGTATTAGTTTGTGTTGAAGCAGAATTCTGAAACGGGAAAAGAGTTTCCTGAAATTTAACATTAATAGAAGTAGTGACTTTACCTGTTAAAATATTGAAACAGTAATAACCTTTGGAGGCCGAAGCATACCCAAGGAAGATGGATTGCATAGCTTTAGGGGCAAGTTTGTGAAACTTATGTGGAGGTAGGAGAGGAAAACATAAACAACCAAACACTTTTAAGAATTTATAATTGGGTAAGCGATTGTACAGAATATGATAGGGTGAACGATTATTAGTAACAGGTGATGGAAGCCTGTTAATTAGATATACGGCTGTGAGAGCAGTATACACCCAAAAATGGTAGGGTAAGTTGGCATCAAGAAGAAGTGTTCTCGTGGTCTCGATAATGTGACGATGTTTACGCTCAGCTAGACCATTTTGTTGGGGTGTGTAAGGACAAATGAATTGCTGTTGGATGCCATGATTTCGAAGAAAGTGCTGAAAAATTTTATTTGTGTATTCAGTGCCAGAGTCGGATCTGAACACCTTAATGGTTGTTTGAAATTGTTTTTCAACCATTATTTTAAAATGTTTAAAGTGCTGAAATGTTTCAGATTTCTGTATCATTGGAAACAACCAAGTGTAACGAGAGAAGTCGTCAATAAAAACAACATAATAACAAAATCCATTCATTGAAGGTATTGGGGAAGGTTCCCATACATCAGAGTGAATAAGTTGAAGAGGTTTCGTTGCATACGAAGTTGAAATATTAAATGTAGACCTATAACATTTGGACTGAGAGCAGGACAAACAATTACTGGATACAGAATTACTAATTAAAGAGGGATGCATAGCACGAAGTGTTTCCAACGTGGTGGAATTTGGATGTCCCAGCCGCTTGTGCCATAGAGAAGATGTTGGAGAAGAACCGAAAAGACTAGAAGATTTTGTGTAAAGAGCTGTAGAGATTGGATACAATCCGTTATGGCGTCGACCTTGGAGGAGAGTGGAATGATTCTTCGTGTCCTTTATTTTAAAACCGTTAGAATCAAATAGAACAGAACAATTGTTATTAGAGGTGAGTTGACGAACTGAAAGTAAATTATGAGTGAGATGAGAGACAAAGAATAAAGGTTGAAGTCTTAGCTTACGAGTGGGCGTGGGTAAAATTCCTTGACCGGTGGCGACAATGGGCAGATGCTGACCGTTCCCAACAGTTATATGATTTGTGCCAATGTAAGGTTGTGGCGAATGTAGTTGTGAAGAATCTGATGTTAAGTGTGAGCTGGCACCGGTGTCCAAGTACCATTCAGAATTGGCTGAATTGGACATAGCAGATAAAGCAGCATTTTGTTGTGGCTGATACCAGCATGTTGTAGCAGAGTGACCGCGCCTTTGACAGATTTGGCATTCAACGGAACGATTGGACGATCGATTTACACGACCTGTATTGCATCCTCCGCGATTATAAGGTCGCGATCTATGAGCCGAGAAACGGTCACGTACTCGTCCGCGAGAAGGAAATAAAGCAGTAAACGGATCAACAGTGTCCACCAACTGAGTTTCCTTTAAAGCATATGCTGTCAAATTTATCTCCTCACTGCACAACAAGGAGTACAGATCATTTAAGTTGAGTGGTTGCAAATTTGTCCGAATGGAGGTTTTGAAAGCATTATAGGTTGCCGGTATCCCATTCAAGGTGTATAAAATTATATCTTCAGTGTCTATACTGCTACCAGCAGCATTGATCGCATCGACTTTGGATTTAACCAGAGAAAGATATTGTGTCATCGTCATATCTTTCATGGTTAAATGGTGAAGTTCATTCTTAAGTTGCAGGATGCGTGACCGGTTCGTTGATTGCAACCGTTTGTCAATGGTTAGCCAAACAGAGTGAGTGTTATCTAAGTTTAGAACATAAGGTAACAAAGGTGGAGAGATAACAGAATACAAAACTGCTGTTAAGTTCTGATCGATAAGTTGCCAAAGTGTAAAATCGGCATTAACAAAGTGAGATTGATCGGAACTGAGAAGATACTTGGTCGGAGCAATGGCAGAACCATCAAGAAACCCATGGAAACCATTTGCTTGAAAAACTTTGATAACCTAAGCTCTCCAGGTAGAGTGGTTATCAGGGGTGAGGTGAGAATGGACAACATTTTTAATGTTGTTCATAAGAAATTTGAGGGAGGAGGGGATTTGCGTGTTAGTCAAATGACTATAAGCAGATCTGCTGCCGGAGAGGAGGTAGACGAAGTGGTCGAAGCAGACATTTTGAATGCTGAAAACTTACTGTAGCAACTCTATAAATAAGTAGAGAAAAGAACCTTAGGGTAGGAGCTCTGATACCATGATAAATTCTTCATCTACTATATGAGAACAAGCATTAATACTAACCAGAGAAAGATCTTTAAAGATCATAGAAGAACAGTAAACATTAAATCTGATTTTGCAACCTCAGACATCTCATCTCCATCTCTACCTTCATTTAATTTTTCATTGTTACAAAAGCATTTTATTCCCTACAACAAGATCAAATTTTAAAGACAAAAGGTAAAGTAATAAAGTTAAGCTATTGATATGTCATCAGCCGTTGAGATGCTTCCGTGATTTCCTTTTGCAGTCTGCAAGAGCAGCTGCTCTGTTTTCTGTTGCTGCCTTGAGAAGTGGAGACCTTCATGTTAACAGGAGTGGTCCCACTTTGTTTAGTTTGCTTAACAATGATCTTATCGTGACTATTTTTTTTTACTTTATGATATGTTATCCATTTATTCATTTTTAATATGTTGAGGGAAGTTTTAATTCTATTTTAAATAAGCTTTTCTTTTTCTTAACACATTTAGTATAGATGTAATAGGTAATTATGAATAAGAACGCTATTAGCAAATAAAGCTTAAGCAACACTTTTTTTTAGCTATTTTAGCAGTTTAAAATGCAACAAAATTTATTGCAGCGATTTAGGTTTCATTTGAGATGGCTTTCTTATTGCTTCTTAAAGCAGATTTTAAGGATAAAAATTTTAAGAAGCGTTATAAAAGATGTCCCAAATGAAGCCTTTGTAATTGTTGCATCATGAAACATTCACGATAGCTAGAAATATGAATTTTAGCATCTTAGTTTTATACGAAGATCCAACGCACAAACATATGAAAGATACAAGTGTAGCGTTTATAAAAGACAAAAGAGTTTTTACATGGAAACCTCTTAAAAGGAGAAAAAATCACGGGGCATTGCTCAGTTTAAATGAATCAACCAGTGTTTGCAGTTGATTACAAATGAGGCCCTTCCTTTGGGGGAAGGCCTTGGCTTGATGTAGCAAATATACATCATATAGAGTGCATTACATGATGGGAGTTGGAAGAATTAGTATTGACATATTCGTTTGGTTGGCAAAACCATAGTCGGCTTGCGATATAGGTCGGAAGGATTGTACTCGGGCGACGATGGTTAGAAGGATCGTAGTCGAGCGATGGAGGTCAGAAAAATTGTAGTCGGGTGAAGGTGGTTGGAATGATCGTAGTCGATGGGCGATGGAGATCAGAAAGACCATAATTAGGTGATGGTCATTAAAATGACCATAGTTGGGCAATGACAATCGAGAGATTGTAGTTGGAGATGTTGGTTGGAGAGACCGTAGTCAAAGGGCGACGGAGGTTGTAAAGATCGTAGTCCATTGAGCGATGATGATCGGAATGACCGTAGTCGGGCGATGATGGTCGGATCTCGGAAGGACCATATTCTGACAATAGTCGGTGGCTGAGCAAAACTCAGGTGATGGCCGGTGATAGGGCAAAGTCCAACGAAGGCCGATGGCTGGACAGAATGATACAAGCTTGAGAAAGCAAGAGAGATGCTTCATTTTTTATCTCTTCCTCTTCCCCTTTATGTGAATAATGATAGGCTATTTATAGTTTTTAAAAAATATCATGGACATTAAATAGGGAGAAGATCAAAGGCAAGCTAGGAGTATTTCAAATGGATGGCCAATATCAACTCCATTGTTCATGGGCCGTTATTCAAGCATTTCAGTGTCAAAGTGATGTCAAAATTCAGCGATCTTAGCCTCGTTGGATTCATTTCATCGAGCAGTTCGATTTGATTATAAGCATGTCATATTTTGATGTCATTTGATTATCCAATTTGTGTTTTTAATCCTCTAAATATTATTCGGGCATTTGATTGGACCCATTTGGGCTTGGATTGGATCAAATTTGCTGTCATTGGGTTCGTCTTTTTAAGACGTTGAGTTGACTATATATAAGTTTGCTAAAATTGGAGTTCAGATGACGCCGTGAAGTTTCTAATTAGAATTTGCCTCGACATTTGTGCCCGACCAAGAAAATTTTCTTTATTTGTATTTGCTGGAAAGTGAATTAGTAGGGGGCTCTTTTTTTATAGAAATTATGCGACCTTCTTTGGTTCTTTAGCTTTGGCGTGCTTCGGCCGGCAAGCTTTGGTCCCTATTTGTGTTTATTAAATGATCTTCTCTATTATCATAGCTTTATTAAATATGTAAACTCGTGTGATTATGATTTTATGAAAGTATAGAACGAAGGGTTCTGATTGGGTGGGTGGAGCCCACCAAGTCCGTTAGAAATCATTAATATAATATTATGGTCAAAAACTATTGGGAAGACTAATCTTGTCAGTATGATGTTGATGTCAGTTATCACTATGTTGCATAGATTCTAAATGATTTTGAGATTATAAAAAATATTTTAAAAAAAAAAAAATATCTTTATAGGATATAATAAAATAACCAAACTCTAATAAAAAAAAGGCAAATGAAAATGAAATAGTTTTTCAATTTATGTTGGAGATTATTTTATTAAAATTCTGAGTTCAAATTTTTAGAAGAATCAAAATCATTCAAAATGAATATATATATATATATATATATATATATATTATTGATCTAATAATTAAAGAATTATTGGATTAAAATTAATTTATTTTTGAAAGCATAATATTATTCTTTAAAAAAGCTTTTATGCCATACTTTTGATTAAATAAAATGATTTCCTCACAATTCTTTGAATTAAAATTTTGTTAGGATATTTTTTTATGATATTGGATCTAATTTACTATATGTATTTTTGATTTCATGCGATAATATATTGTCCTATGATTTTATATTATCATACTGATTCTCGTATTTATATTTTTCTATTATGTTTATATTTGTGAATGTATAATAGTTTCGCTGTATTGTCAAATAATTTAGTTGTATTTCTCTTCTATTTTATAGATAATTAAAAATTTCATGTATTCTTATAGATATTAAAAAAATTTCTTCCAAAAATTGCACTTAAGCACGCAGATATTCAGAAAATTTATTTCAAGATTACCTGTAATTAATCCTACAATTTTTTTTTAAAATCTTTTTTTTTTTCCATTTGGGAGAATTAAGCAACAATGTCTGGGCTCACACACGAAAAATTATTTGGTGTTGTCTCCAGACATAGCTCTACGTTCTGAGTCAAATACAACGTCGTTACGTGGCGGCCCAATAACCCTGCTAGATCAAAACTTAATATTTAGCTCATGCTTTCCAACTTATTGCACGGCCCGACGACCCGACCCGAACCGCACGCGAAAAGTCACTTTTACTTAAAAGAGCATTGCAGCCATTCAATTGAACATCATATGCACATTACTCGAACCCAGCAAGATCTCTTTTTCTTATTTTTCTCCTTTATTTTAATTATGCACACACAACACATATGTAAGCTGACTTGAACCAAAAATAGTTAATTGAGTTATAAAACAAAATAATTTGAGTATTATTTTCTAAACAATCTTCTCTTTTGTTTTAAGAAAATAAAGATACACTTAATTTTTTATTCTAAGGTAATTATATAAAAAATATATATCTGTTGAGTACTGGAACATTCACGGCAATAGAGAGATAAATAGCTTAACGTCCTAGCTTTGAATGCAGATCCAACACACATTCAGATTAGGAGAGAGGGTTGCGAGAGTCACAAGAGATACCATAATTTTAACGTGGAAACTCCTAAAAAGGTAGAACAACTACGGGGCCTCACCCGGTTGAAATGACTCCAATATTATTTATTGTTGACTACAAATGATGCCCTTCCTTGGGGGAAGGCGCTAGCTTAATATAGAAAATATATAGCACATTACATAATTGGGGTTGAAAAAATCCAAATATATGAGAGTTATTCATAAGAGAATGTTGGCCTGTTTGTTTCCTTGGTATGATCATAGTCAAGCGACGGATATTAGAGGGATTGTAGTCAAGCGACCTAGGTCGGAGAGATCATAGTTGGGGGATTGTAGTCAGGTGACCATGGTCAGAGGGACTATAGTCGGTGAGCGATGATGTAGACAAGCGACAATCGAAGGGATCATAGTTGGCAGGCAATAAAGGTTGGAGAGAGCGTAGTCAGTGAGAGACAGTGGTTGGAGGGACTATAGTTGACAGGCGACGGAGGTTAGAGGGACCATAGTCAACGGGCGAAGGAGGCATAAGGGACCCAAATCGATGGGAGACCGTGGTCGTAGTGACCGCAGTGGAAGAATGATGATGGTTGGAGGGAATGTAGTTGATGGACGACTATGAATTGAGGGACCGTAGTCGTCGGGCGACGGAGATCGGGAAACGGAGGTCGAATGGACCATAATTAGTGGGAGACCGTGGTCAGAGGGACCGTAGTCAACGAGCGACAATGGTTGCATGGGCTGTAATCAAACGACGGTTGTCGGATGGTCCATAGTCGGGCAACGATGGCCGAAGGGATGATAATCGTGGGACGAAGAAGGTTAAAAAAACTGTAGTTGGGCTATGGTGGTGGAGGGACCGTAGTCAGTGGTTGACTGTGGTGGAGGGACTTTAATTGGCTGGCGATGGCGATCAAAAGGACTATAGCTGAAGGACAATGGTCAAAGGGACCATTATCGGCGGGTGACAGTGGTTGGAGGGATCGCAGTCAGCAAGAAATGATGGTCAGATGGACCATAGTTGGCGGGAAACTGAGGTCTAAATGACCATAGTTGGGTGATGATGGTCACAGAGATCGTAGTTGACGAGCGTTGAATTTCGGAATGATTATAATTGGGAAACCATAGCAGACGGCATGCGATGGAGCTCAAAAAGATCGTAGTTGGGGGATGGTGGCCAGAGGGACCGTAGTCGGCATGTGCTAATGGTTGGATGGGTCATAGTCGGTGAGCAATGGTAGTTGGAGGGACCGCAATTGACAGACGATGGAGGTCGGAAGGACTGTAGTCAGATGGTAATAGCCAGTGGAAGACTAATCGGTGGTGGCTAAACGGTTGCATGGGCCTTAATCAAACGACGGTTGTCGGATGGTCCATAGTCGGGCAATGATGGTCGAAGGGATGGTAATTGTAGGACGAAGAAGGTTAAAAAAATTGTAGTTGGGATATGGTGGTGGAGGGACTTTAATTGGCTGGCGATGGAGATCAAAAGGACTGTAGTTGGAGGACAATGGTCGAATGGACCATTATCGAATGACAGTGATTGGAGGGATCGCAGTCAGCAAGAAATGATGGTCGGAGGGACCATAGTTGGCGGGAAATGGAGGTCTAAATGACCATAGTTTGGTGATGATGGTCAGAGAGATCGTAGTCGACGAGCGTCGAATTTCGGAATGATTATAATTGGGAAACCGTAGCAGACGGCATGCGATGGAGCTCAAAAAGACCATAGTTGGGGGATGGTGGCTAGAGGGTCCGCAGTCGGCGGGTGCCAATGATTGGATGGGTCATAGTCGGTGAGCAATGGTAGTTGGAGGGACCGCAATTGACAGACGATGGAGGTCGGAAGGACTGTAGTCAGACGGTAATAGCCAGTGGAAGACTAATCAGTGGTGGCTGAACGGAGCTTCGATGGCGATAATCAAGCAAAGGTTCAGCAACAGTGGTCAAACAGATAGGATTCACTGGTGGTGGCGTCGAGGTGGAACACCAGAATTCTTCTAGCATAATAGCTTTCTTAGCCCAAGATCTGAGCATCCAAAGCTCTCTCTCTCTCTCTCTCTCTCTCTCTCTCTCTCTCTCTCCTCCTCCTCCTCCTCCTCCTCCTGCTCATGTAATAGGAGGTGGTCAATTTATTGATTATGAGAGTGGCATACCCTATAAATATGAAGAAGATTCATGTCAAATCCGGAGTGCTCCAGCGGACGACTCACACCGGTTCCCTTAATCATAGAGCATTCATCAAGCATTTAAGAACCTTAAAGATGTCAATATTAAGTGATCATTAGCACATTGGATTCATCTCGTTGAGCCGTTAGATTTGACTATAATCTTTTCATATTTCGATATTATTTGGCCATCCAATTAACACATTGGAGCTTCCAAATATGCTTTAAGCGCTTGATTTGAACCCATTTGGGGTCGAATTAGATCAATTTTAGTGGCATTGGATTCGTCTGTTCCTCATAGAGACATTTAGTATGAGTATAAGTTTACATAAATTGGAGTTCGGGTGATTCTAAATTTAATTTTGAAAGTTTTCAATTCATATATGAATCAAGATTCATATCTGATGATCAAGACAGTTTTTGGAGACGTATCAACATCAAAATATTTTAATAAAAAAATTATCATGATGAACTTTGAGATAAATGCAATACATACATGAGTAATAATTAAAATTTATATTACAATTATCACAAAGTAAATTAAAATTTTAAAATTATTATTTACTAAAAATATTAATTAAGAAATTCTGATAATTTGTAAATTGAAATTAACTTCTATCAAATATATGTCTATTTTAATAATTTATCCTATATTTTTAAATAAAAAAACATTACATCTTAACCTGAAATGCAATCTATTTCCTCACTTAATATCAGAGACACAATCTCTCGATCCGGCCACCTCCACCGTCCGATTCGAGTCGAAGCTCAAATTACAAACCATCTTCACTCCCACAGCCCGCTTAAAAACCCCCAAAACACTCACCTTTCCCTCCACCTCCGTCCTGCTTCTAATCCTCACAATCCTCCGATCATCCAAAACCGAAACGGAAACGCCTGGTTCTGTCACCACCAACGCCGATACGTTCATCCTAACAATTCTCTTCGCCGCCACTCTCAGCCCCGCCCCACGCCCTGATCCCACCACCCTATCCTTCATGTAAAACTCCGTCACACTCTCACCAAACTGAAACGCCGCGGCATTCGGATTTCGGACCGAAATATCGGCCACCACCGTTGCGTTCAACAATAAAGGCCTCTCCGTAGGCCTGTCATCGGACAAATGGATGTCGCGGAAGAAGACAGCGTTCATTGTAAGGCTAGGGTCTGAGACTTGAAAGACGGTGAAGGCGAGGATGATGGCGATGACGCCGAGGAGGAGGAGGGTGGTGAGGCAGAGACCGCAGAGGACGGCAAGCAGCTTGCTGCAGCGGTATCGACGGAGGCGGTAGCCGGAGATGATGAGATTGTTGGGGGATTCCTCGTCGGTGCCTGAGATTCTGGCAAGGTTGCCGGAGAATGGCCGGAGCTGGGTTATGGATTGCTCTGTTTTGTTCTCCATTTTGTTTATCTGTTTTTTTTTAGCTCAATTAGACCGTTGGAGTTAAACACAGATTTAATGCACCTAAGTCGTTGTGGAAGTCTCGTGGAAAATGGATTGCTTGGATTCTTCTAGAAGTATGTGGTTGATTTCGTGGGTCTTCTTATATGATTTTAATTTTATTTCTTAAAATTATGTTTTTCTATTTCTTCTAGAGATAATAATTAATATTGATAAATAGGAGTTTCTTTTAAGTTAGTATCTCATTTTGATCTCTTGGTTATGAGTTTTGAGGGCAAATTATTACGTCTGGTGTCCGGATTCGTTCGTACACCAATTCAGACGCGCCATATCACCATAATATATACATCGTGACCCAGTGTCTGGATTGGGTGTACGGACGTCCGGTGACCAGACGTAATAATTCGCCGTAGTTTTAACTATCAATCAAGAGGTCTTGAAATTGAGTCTTATGTATGTGTTACGTGTTTGAGTTTGTCTTAGTTAGCCTAAACGTCCAATATATGTGCAATTTAAAATTAAAATAAAAATAAAAAAACTATTGAGTCACGGTCCTTTATCACAACTCTTAAAAGAGAATTATCCCCCTTTCTTTTTTGCTCACAACAATATGAATTGAATGCTCCACCCTTCAATTCCATAAATATGTCAAAAA
Organism: Dendrobium catenatum; assembly: GCF_001605985.2. NCBI lineage: Eukaryota > Viridiplantae > Streptophyta > Magnoliopsida > Asparagales > Orchidaceae > Dendrobium > Dendrobium catenatum. The sequence continues at coordinate 491,711 of NW_021319862.1, read as the reverse complement.
TGGATAGGGATATCCTAATCAAATTTAATTATGATATATATGATATATAAATGATCAAACAAAATTTAAATTGCACTAATAGAAGAATAAAAGAATAATATCAAAGTATTCAAATATTTTTTTTATATTAGAGAGTATCTATACTTTATTATACGTGTCATTGATTTCATGCGTCAAATGCTATCACTTAATATGAATTAATTATTAGACTGAAGACTAATAGTCATAGATATACTCATATCTTTATTTAAATTCTTGATATTTAATTGGGGTGTCAAAACAGTTAATAGGTCGGATTCAACCCGAATTCGATCAGCCCAAATCCAACCCTTTGAACAAACATGTAAAATAAGTTGGCCCAAACCTGACCCACTAGCAACTTAAATCTGATCCAATAACCTGTTTTAATTAAAAAAATATTTTTACTAAATTTTTAATTATAGATTTTATATTAATTCATTAAAAATAAGAAAATTATATCAACATATAAAAGAATTAAAAAAAATAAACATATCACTTTCAAATTGGCGGGCCAACCCGAATACGAACCGTTTAATAAATGGGCCATAATACACAACTCGAACTCGACCCATTTATTAAATGGATCAATCCTAATCCGAATTTTTCAGGTTTAATTATATATTAACACCCTAATCATTAAGAAAAAGACCTAAATATTAACTATTAGACCAAGAATTAAGAAAAGTTCTATTTCTTCTATTTTTATAATAGAAAAAACTTCCTTCGGTATCCTTAATATGTAATAATAGATACATAAGTTAGTGAAGTTGAACAAGTCACTGACCTTTCAATAGCGTGAGAAGCGCAAATTATTACGTCCGGTGTCCGGATTCGTCCGGACACCAATCCAGACACGCCACGTCACCAAAATATACCGGGACCCAGTGTATTCGGGTGACGTGACACGTCTGGATTGGGTGACCAGACGTAATAAATCACCTGTGAGAAGAGGGCATCTTTTTTCTAAATTTGTCAGTTTAAAATTAAAAAAAAAATCAAAATATTCAAAGATATATTTGAAAAATAATTAATTTTTGTACAATAAATTATGTTTAATTCATAATATAACATTCAATAATAAAAAATAATTGAAACTAAAACTTAAAAAATGATTAAATGATTAATATTCTACAAATTTAGATAAGATAAAAATTAAGAGTGGATCAATGATTTAAATCACCGACATAATATTAAGGACATCATATAGTTCATGTCTCGATCTTAACATTTTAATATAATTTTATAATATGTAAATATATTAATATATTACCATTAATAGATACTTTTAATATTAAATAATCATTTGTGGCCTTTTTTTAAAATAATAAAATTAGTTTATATATATTACTGATTTATTAGAGAAAAAAGTGAAAAAGAGCGTGAGTTGGTATAAGTTCAAGTAAATGAACTTATTATTAGGAATATTGATATTAATCCTATTTGTCCTCTTTGCTATTGCTTTGAGGAATCTATTTTTCACATGTTTTATGAATGTGGTTATTCCTTTAACATTTATATATAGCCTTTTCTGGTGCTATCATTTTTATGATAAGGCCTAACATTTTTCTAGTATTTAATTGTATTCATGGTGATCATAGGCTTTCTTTGAATTCTAAATGTTGCTACTATTTAGCCATTTGTGCCTTTATTACATTTGACATGAGCGATTAGAAGGGTTATTTTTTTTGGACATTTAGATCAATTAAGGTAAACTCACACACACATCACATACACAAAGACTCAAAACCAAAACCTCTTAGTTGGTAGCCTAAGCTATCAACCAATAAGCAAGGTGAGCTATGATTAGAAGGGTTGTTAAAGCCAAGATCTATTGTTGGAAGAACAATGATAGATATTTGAGTATTTTATTCTAAATTTTTTGCTTTATATGATTATGCTGCATTAAATCTCTGATGTTTTTAGCTTCCTTTTGTATTGTTGGTAGTGTCTTTCATACTCTGGTGCTGGTGACTTCATTCTCTATGTTGTTTTGGATATGCTTCTATTCGTCTACTGAGGGTTTTCTAGACAATGATGAGACTACCTTCCTTCCCTACCTTGACGGTCATTGCTTTGTTGGCAATCTTTGAGGCAATTTGTGGCTTGAGATATTCATTTTTGTTGGATGATTTCTTCTTGTGATTCGTTCTCCTTATCCACTATTCTAAGGTTTTTGGTGAAGTAGTTCAGCTATTCCTTTGAGGATGTTGTTGGTTTTTGTCCTTGATATGTTTATTAGATCTAGGTATTTTTGAACTTTTGCATCCATGGAAGGTCCTTAGCCTTGGTAAACCAAGTGGGGCTCTTCCTTTTGAGATTTTTGTTGGAAGGCTTGCTCTTTTCGAGTCGTGTGGGCTTTTTGCCTTTTAGTCTATCGTAGCCTGAATCGAGCTTTTATCGAGCTTATTATCGAGCTTGTTCACGAACTTCAAATGATATTGTTCGCGAACATAAATGAGCCGAACGCATTAGTGTTCAAGTTTGTTTATTTAAGAATCGAGTATTTAAAATATTGTTCAAGTTTGTTTGTTTAGCGAATTAAACGATCACAAACGAGCTTTAATCGAACCAGACAACGAGTAGCTCGTCGAACGTTTGGTTCGCTTGCAGCCCTATGATAAATCAACTAGTGGTAGAATAGTCAAGCAAGCTATGGAATTTCTAGCTTGACGGTAATATTATCATGGGAAGATTCTAGAACAATTTTCTCTGACTATAGAATACAACCAAGAAGTCAATGTTCAAAGTTTGTTAGGTTGATATGATAGAGATATTGAGGGAATATTTCGTGGGAGTTTAAGTTAAGTTAAATTAAATTAACTAAGTTAAAGTTAATATTTTAATTGGAGATTAATAAATTGATTAGTGCAAAAAATAAACTTTTATGAATTGAGATAATTTGAGGAAATTAATTGATTATATTTTTTACTTAAAGCTCATATTTTTAAATTCATTATCATATTGTAATGTATAATTAACTATGAATCATGTTTAGTAAATTTTAGTTTAAGCATTATTAATTAAAGTTATGATACGCCCTTTTAAATATATAAGAATTCTTTTAAGGGAAGTTTTTATTTATCATTATGAGTATTTAAATGTTTAATTAGTTATTGTTGTGTTTATTTACAATAGTACAAAGATAGAGAATTTATTTTCTTAGAAAATGTATGAAGATCCAACCCATACATAAATTAGAGAGGAGTACAAAAATTGTAAGAGGCGTCAAAGTTTTTATGTGAAAAATCCACAAAAGAAAAAACTCACGAGGCTTGACCAAATTAAAATGATTCTACTTATATTTTTAATTTATTACAAATGATGTCCTTTATCTAGAGAATGTATTAATTCAATTTAATAAATATACAATGCATAGAACATATTCACGGTAGAAGTTTGAATAACCCTATATATGTGATGAGAGCTATATTTAAGAAATTATTTGCTTGTTTGTTTTAGACATACACTTCTAAGGAGAAGACATCAGTGATTGGGAAATCCAGTTGAAGTTCTCATGCTGACGTTGGGAGTTAGAGTTGATTTTGATGGCATACATCAATCTTATAAATAGAGGCATACATTTGCATTATTAACAATGGTAGGTGTTCAAATTAGTAGGTGTTGGTGTAGTAAGATGACAACGATCAGAAGATTGTATGACATAGGAGGACTGCAATCAAGCAGTGCTATTTGGAGGACTCTAATTGGGAAATATATAAAGAGGAATGTAGTCGAGGGACATTGGTAGAAAGACCCTAGTTGGGATACATTAGACTGAAAAACACCGTAATAGCCAGGGCTTTTACTTGTTGAGTGTTGTGAGTATGATTACTGATTACTAAATTTATCGTTACTGTACGGATTTACTGTTAATGCATGATTTTACTGTTATAGCAAGTTCATGTCACTGGATTGTTACTGATACTGATGCAGGCACTGCTATTACTGATTCACTGTACTGACATTATGCACGTGATATACTGTGTAAGTGATATGTGATTCACTGAATACGTGATATAGATTATTAGATTGCATGTGATTCACTGAGCACGTGATATTGGATAACTGAATTGTAAGTGTACATCATGATATGATTCTACGACCTTGATTGATTCAAACTGTTTCAAACGATGTTATGATTTTATTTCATTGATTTGATTTCAACAGTCATGAACGATAGTATTGATTTGACATTTTATACTGACTGATATTATTGAATCGATGAATTCTCTTTATACGATTGATATTATTGACACGATGATTTATTGACTGATTTGATTGGTATTACCGATACGAAGATTTCTTTAACGATTTAACTGAAATTTTAGATATGAAGATTTGTCTGCTGAATTGACTGGGGTTATTGATACGACTACTACTATAGAGATTTGAAGCATGTAATGATTCATTGAGCTTTACGAACTTTTATACCATTTATTGATTCTTCCACTGATAACGATGGCTTCACACGTTCCTGTATTGATTTTTGTTATTGTACTGATTACTGCCTATGCATTGCTTCCTATTTTTGCATTGACTCAATGATCATGTGTAAGTGACTGATATTGATTTGACTGATTGACATGCATATTGCTTTCATACCGTGCTTTGATTTTAGTTGTAGGTATTTGGTGACCTGCTGGGCTTTTTGAAGCTCATTATATGTGGTTAATATTTTCAGGTCAGGGAGCAGGAGATTGAGGTTGATAAGGAATTCTTTATAGTTTTTGTCCTTTTGTTATAGTGATTCTTTTTGTACTCAGGGCATAATATATTACATGTGATTAATATGTAAATCCTGAGTATTGTAAATGAACTTTTGGGAATGAATATAAATGTTTACTTGATGTTTTAAATTATAGATTTTGTTAAATTGTTTATCACTGATGGATGACTATAGATAGCTCTGGTAGTTGATGGTTTAAAGGATTGACTGAATAATTATTCCAAGTTAGAACTTGGTGTGTTTTTCAGTCTTGTATCATATATCTTGTATGTTTTTCAGTCTTGTATCATATATCTTTTATGTTTTTCAGTACTCTTGAATCAGTGGTATCATTGTCTGTATCACTATCAGTAACACTCCAGTGACATAAACAGTAATGCTACAACAATAAAATCATGCATTAACAATAAATTCGTACAGTAACGATAAATTTAGTAATTAGTAATCATACTCACAACATACTCAACAAGTAAAAGCCCTGGCTATTATAGTGTTTTTCAGTCTTGTATCATATATCATAAATACACTTTGAATGTTTGATTGGCTTATTTAGACTTAGATAAGATCACTTATAGTGTTGATGAGTTCTTCTCATTGAGACATTCAGTTCAACTATAAGTTTGTTAAAATCAGAGTTTAGATGTTCCTGAATTTATTCTTGAAATTTACTCAATTAAATACTACTCTGAAATTTATGATATTCAAATGAAATTTTTGGAGACATATCAACATTAAAATTATTTAAGATCACCATGCAAAATCATTTATACATTGTAATATAAAGAACCCAAAAATTGATTCCAATGAAGAAAATAATTGCAAAACATTAAACAAGTATGTTTGAACATCTATATACATGACAAATCAATTTAAATGAATCATTTCCCTAAAATATAGAAAGCACAAAACAAAGGAGTTTTTTGGGATAGGTTCAAATCATATTCAAGCATTGTTCTACCATATTTCAAACTAGATTTGAACTTCGCGCAAATGATATTCAAACATAGTCGGAATAAAGTTTGAATATGATTTAATCAAAATTTATATATAATTGTAACAATTAATATAATGCCTATTATGCTTAAGAATTTAAATTTTTGTGACGATACAGAGTTATCATACGCGTTTGAAGATCGCGGGAGGCTGAAGTGCTAGGAAGAGGAGTGTTCAACCACCATTGTTATTCAAAAGTTCACCTATTTTTAATCAAATATTACAACTTATATTTTTATATAATAAATAAATTTTAGTTCAACATAAAAATAAATAAATAAATAAATAAATATATTTAACCAACTGAGTATATTATGAGGCAATATAAAATAAAACATACCTAGGATATATAGGAGTATTGAAATAACGTTGCCCTTTTCATATAATCGTGCGTGGAAGAGTTGCCGAAGTAGGACGCGGAGGAGCAATTTTTTGATCGGAGCCTTCTTCCTCGTATTCTTGAATCAGCGAAAGTACTGAAAATCTTAAATTTTTTTTCTCTGTGAACTAATCGATTGACCGCTCCATCGATGTTGAGGTTATGGAGATTGTACCAGAAATGCATGGAGGTGCATCCGGTGAAGACCCAGGTGATCAGTTCGGGGATCCTCTGGGGATTGGGGGATATCGGTGCTCAGGCCGTCACACATTCGACCTTGAAGAATAAGCAGAAAAACCAAGTAATACTTGACACTTTATCAAATTGCTTCTTTCTTCAGAGCAGTCTAGGAATCGAGACCCTTTTTGCTTGGTAATGTGCTTGATTCGACATTGATTGTGGGTCAATGCAGTATTTTTGAATAGTTGTTTTTTGTAACAACATATGAGTGCAGGTTTTCTCGCTTAATACCTGTTTTTTTGACGTTGTCGATAATTAGGGTTCTAGGGGAAAACTAATTTTATGCTATGATTAAATTTTGGGATTGCATGCTAGAGAATCAATGATTAATTGAGTGAGGATCTGAAGTGTTGATTGGAAGATGCCTATTGATTTTAAGGTAGATTCTGACTCAGTTTTAAGAACCAATTGGGATTAGCTATAGATATGCAGTTATGCAGTCATTATGTGGTAAGAATATGCTAGTATTATTGACATAGGCTTTGTTTTTAACACGCTAATTTAGTTTGCAAAAGTAGTGAATCATGTTAGAGACAACTGTAATCCTGTTTATTTCCTGGATTCTTGGATTGCTATTGGTGGAGAGAAGCGAGATGCTGTGTTTAATGCTAAGAAATCATTTCAAGATCCGAGTGCATGTAGGAAATTTAGAAGTAGTAAATTTTTTTTTTTTACTGTAGTGAACAATTGAGCATTCTTGAAGTAAAAGTAAGAAGAATTATCTAAGCTGAGAAGATTGAAACGCTTTAAAAAGGTTTAAATTACCATTTTAATGAACTTTCATCATCTTCATTGCAGGTATCATCAATTAGTTTTTGAAGGGGTCATCTCAGATAGTTTGAAACATGTTAAAAAAATTCTATATTGGCTTTAAATTGTGCCGTTGAGTTATTGTGCTTCAATATATCTTAGCTCTGTTTTGGTAAATAAAGCTAAAAAATTGAGCATTTTGCCCTTTTTTTTAGTCTGCTTTAGTTCAATTTCTATTTCATGTAAAGTAAAAAAAGTTGATTAATATTTTCAAAAGAATATCCAACTTTCTTTGGCTATTTAACATTCTCCATAGTGCATGGAATAGTGCGGATATTTGATATTGTTTAGCTATCTGTCTTTCCTTTGCTCATAGATAGTCATCATCTTCATTATCCCAACTGCTTGTGGTGTTAAACCTATTCTTTGCAAATGATTTTGAACAACTTCTATCCATGTAAAATTTGGTCTTCGTCTTTTCTTTTCTAATCATCTAACACTAGTTTTATATGTTTAAATCTTAAAAAAATTATAGATATTATAGTGCCAACTCTATTTTATTTACATTAACCAAGTTGTAAGGCTTCATTCACCAAAATGAATTGAAAATTTTTAAATATAGTAATTTTTTTTGTTTTGAGTAGAATTTTGTTTTTGTTTTTCTTTATTTGATATTTCAAATTGACATTAGGCATGTTTCTACATTGAAGTTTCTTGTAAATAATCCTTCACATTGATACTAATAGTTTGAGTGCCATTTGTTGCGATGTTTGTTTCCAATTTTTTTGTTATTTTTGTGTATGCCATAAAGGTGCCAAGTAATGGCATGGTTTTGTTTTTGTATTGATTATGCAATTGAAGAATGATCATCCTCTTCCCATTCTAATATTGGTTGAACTTTAAATATATGATCAAAACTATCCATTTTTTTAATAGAGCCTAAAAACTATGTTCATACATGATTTCATGAACTCTCTAGATAGTTTATCATCATCAAATGCTTCAAAACTTTCTTAATGGCTTTGATTCGATGAGCAGATAATTGTGATTTCAATCTAGAATGTTTCAAATGTTTGTTATTCAGTGTATGAGTTGGTGATGATGCTTGAGTTTATAATCATCAAATGCAATTGCACCCCCTAAGTTCCATGTGGTTCCGCCACTGTGTGATCTAGATTCTAGAGTTTTTGAAAATTTAGAGAAGTCCATAATGAGATTAGATACCCACTAGTCCTATCCATTAAAGGATACTTGGTGTCTTGCTTATCAAGGCATACACATTATATAGTGATGTAGCTATCATATTAAGTATCCCTGGAATGATGTGTATCCATGAATGTGTATCAATGAAACAATCTTGGTGTGTAATTGGTTAGAAAAGGGCTAGGGAAATTTAGCTGAATCGAAGGATTATTATAATTCCTTATGTGAAGGGTGTTTTTATATGCTTGTGTGTGCACTTTGGTGCATATTACATTATTACTCCACTGGATACTTAATGTATTAGCTACACTATATAATTCAGCATCCATCCACAATTACCAATTGAAGAGATGTACTAATCATGATGCTTATATTTTCTTTAAAAGGAAGATTGGCATTACGATCATTTTTCTTTCATGGTATGACAAGATAATAAGTGCTGAAAGGAAATGTGTATGGTACAAGGTGAAGGTAGCCTATATTGGGTGGATATACTTTAGGAAGAATGGTGATCAACCAATAATTGATGAAACCACAAAAATATCTTTTAAGGGAATTTTCCTATAATATGAAAAGGTATGTTCCTAGCATTTCAACTAATGGGTTCACATTAGAAGTACGTTTTTTCATTGGTGATAACTACCTCTAGGTGCCTTTCAACTAACATTTCTTTGATGTGCTTATGTTAAAAAAGTGAGGTTTATTAACTAGCCTAAAGATCAAAATAGGATTGATGGATGGGAAAAAAAAACAATCTTCAAGGATTCAATCATTTGTCTTGAAAGTCATATGATCATTGCTAATGAAACTTCTAGGCAATGTATCTTACTAGAATTGTGTTATGATCTCTGTTTCTCTCTCCTTCTCTGTGTGTGTATATGTGTCTCTCTCATTGTGGGTGGGGATCTTAGTTTTAGAAATCTAGCAAGTGAATGGGAGCACATGGAGTTAAGGGTTTAAGTCTCTCTGCCCACCCCAAAATGTGAGAGAATTCTATCTATATAACATGAGGAGTAGGGATGGAATCTATGACCTCTAGGATTAAAACAAGCATTTATACCATCTAAGCCAAGGCCATTGGTATGTGTTTGTCTATTTTGCACTGAAACACCTATTTAAGAAGGTGTGCTATATCTGATACACTGATACACAGATACGCCTGCGATACAACACTGATACGTGTCAGATACGGCAAAGCTGTATCCAATTAAAATACTATTTAATTTCAAAAGGACACACGTATCCGATACGTGTGTTCTTTGAAAAGCCAAAAAAATTCAAAAAAAAGACGCGTCGTATTTACTTTCGTGGCTGCGAGCGAGGTTCTCTCATTTCAGAGATGCATTTGAGTCTCTTGATGATATTGGAATATTAGAAATTGCTAAACTTTTACTTGATGAGCCTGAATTAGAAGCTATGATATTTATTGAAGATGATATAGAAGTTCAAAGACAAACTACTAAAGAAGCTAATCATATCATTCCTTCTATTGAATAGTTGAAACTTCATATACTAGACAATTTACGTTTATGCTTTTGTTGTTGTACTAGAGATTTAATGCTTACTTTTATTTTGATATTATAAGTTACAAGGCTACAAATGATGTTGATTTCATTTTTTTTTTGTAATTTCAATTATTATGTTTTGATTGCTTTCTTAATTTTTATGTATGATTTATAAATTACAATGACGTGTCAGCGCCGTTCCCGTATCCTATATTTTTAGGAATTGACGTGTCCCATATCCGTATCGTGTCGTATCCGTGTCGCCGTATCCGTATCGGTGCAACTTAGGTGTTTGTTAATAAACTAACTACAAATGGCCCCAAATATACCCATGAAAGGCACTACTAGCCACTGATATGAGCGCGTGGCAATGTGGATTACCTCTTCTTGCCAACAGTAGAACTAATCCAATTCTAATCCTTATCCAATGTAAATTTCTATTCAATTCTCTGAAAAGGAAGTAACTTATCCATCGACAGAAGTCCAATAAAGCCCCTATTCTACCAAGGTGAACAATTATTTTCAGTACATTTCACATCGGAGCAGGAATTGATAACTTTTACAGTTTACCATGACAAAACCAAGAAAGAAAGAAAAAAGTGAAATTGACTTAATTCTTACTGATGATGTTACCAGTTATTGCGATTATTTATTCAATCACTCTTATGTCAGCATTAAATTTAGCCTAATATTTTTTGCATTTCAGTCTTCATCCCACACTTCCATCCCACACTAAACTAATTTCAATAGCAAAATTGCAATTTAAAAGATTATTCACATGTGGAATTTAAGAATAACTCAGGACAATATCTTCTTCAATTGAATCAATAGAAATTGGCAATGAAATGGGTGGGCTGATTATCTTAGAGCTTAGACAGGATAGGGTTTGTCAGCTTGGAAAGGAACGACCCTATCAAGTAATTTAAAAATAAAAGAAGAATAAATAAGCACTTAAAATCTATGAACTTCAATTGAAAAAACGCACGGCCTGATGCATCAGACTATGAAGTGTTGTAGTAACACAAATTTCTTGATAGAGATTCAAGTGTACGTGCCTATGATGCATAGACACGGACACGATAAGACACAGATACGGGACATGTCTATTAATAAAAATATGTGATACGGACATGGGTTGGGCATAGTATTATAATTTTATATCTTAAAAACAATGCATAGAATTGAATAAGCAGAGTATTAAGAATAATTGATAAATAACAAGTCATTTAACTAGGATCTATACTTAAATAATTAATATTAGAATGTCGAGAGTCAGACGTGGATGTCATGTCAGACATTGAGATGAGAGACGACAATGCTATCAAGAGTCAAGCATGGATGTTGTGCAATGGTGCATCAGGCACAATGTTAAGACAGCATCGGCCCTTGATGTTGAGATGATGTTAAACAAAGATGAGATGTTTAGATGACATAGATGCATGATTGTGAGTGTAAAAATTGATGGCATCATGCTTCAATGTTAAGACAACATAAATCTGACTTCAATGTTGAGATGCATTGAGATGAGAGACGACAATGCTATCAAGAGTCAAGTATGGATGTTGTGCAATGGTGCATCAGGCACAATGTTAAGACAACATCGGCCCTTGATGTTGAGATGACGTTAAACAAAGATGAGATGTTTAGATGACGTAGATGCATGATTGTGAGTGTAAAAATTGATGGCATCATGCTTCAATGTTAAGACAACATAAATCTGACTTCAATGTTGAGATGGTTTTTAAACATTGATGTTTTGACAACATTGAACAAATAGCATCGTGCATTGTTGTTAAACTCTAGTCGTAACTTGCTAGAGAGAAATGAAAATGAGAATGAGAATGTTCGGGAATGAGATATTGACTATGAGCGATTGATTTGGGGCTTTGGAAAGAAAATAAGAAATTTAGTTTTCATTTTTTTAATAATAAAAAATTTAAATATAATAAATTATATTTTACAAAAATTACAAAATATTTTAGACATGCGTGTCTAATTTTTTTTTAGTATTTTTTTAATCGGACAAGTCTACAGCATGTCCGACACATGTCGGAGGCATGCTGGACACGTGTTGTGTCGGATACATGTCTCGGACACTACTTACCTCTTTGAGAAAAGTGTCGGGGCATCGTAGGTAATTTGTTTGCATCAAACTCAATACTAAGTAACTTTGGTTGCATAGGCTTGGGGAAGTTTAGCGTACATTTTTTGAAAGAAGTTCTCACTTGAGAATTGTTTTGTATATGTTTATGTGTGCATTTGTGCACTGATGACATCCTGATTGACCACTCCAGTTTCCTACTTTAGTGTTTTCTTACCTTAAATATTTTCTGATTCTGCATGTTTCATATAAATACAGTGAAAGAGATTTGGTCAAGCACATTCTGTAAGATTTCACTATGCCTTAAAATTTATGCCAATTTAAATTTTGGCAGATATTCTCTATATTTCCTTTTCTTTCACCGCCACCCCATCACACCATAATATTTTAGTCCGTTCTAGCTTGCTGTTTGGCCACCTTCTGCCTTTCCTGATCTGCATGCATGCATTCTAAGATAATATGATCTATTTTTTACTTGTAGAATGTATTCTAAAAATGATACATTTTATACCATGTCATAAAATTATTTATGCATCTCATATTTTTAAACTATATTTTAATGAAGACAATGCTATATACACCTTTACCAATTGTGTATAAACTGTTGGAGGATTTTAGTATGGATTTTATATTATGTTTGTCACAAGCTCTAAGATAATAGGATCTATTTTTTTAGTTGTAGAATGTATTATAAAAATGATACATTTCATACCATATCATAAAATTATGCATGCATCTCATATTTTTAAACTATATTTTAATGAAGTAGTTAAATTATATAGTTTACCTAAAGCTATTATTTATTAATTGAGACGTAATTTTCAGGAATTATTTTATTAAACTTTTGATTACATAAATTTTCAACTATTTATCATCGTACAAATTGATGAATAAATTGATGTGTTAAATAAAAGCTAGGGAGATATATTACATTTTCTGATAAAATGACTATCTATGATGCACAGATACGGACACGACAACATAGATATGACACGACACTGGACACGTCAAATATTAAAAATATAGGACACGGATACGGGTTGGACACGGTATTATAATTTTATATTTAAAAAATAGTGTATAAAAATTGAATAACTATAATTTTAAAAATAATTTAGAAATAATAAATCATTTAAGTAGAATTTGTGTTTAAAATGATTAATATTAGGATGCCAAGAGTCGGGCGTTGGTGCCATTTATCAGTCATCGAGAGAGGAGATGACAATGTTGTCGAGAATCGGGCATTGATGTTATGTAATAAATATTGGGCATCAATGTTAAGAGGGCGTTTATCGTCGATGTTGAGAGGGCGTTTGTCGTCAATATTGAGATGATGTTGGATAAGTATGAGATGTCAAGTTGTGGGTATAGAAATTGCTAGCATCAAGCATCAATGTAAAGACTGCGTCAGACTTTGATATGGAGATCATTTTGAAATGTTGATGTTGTAACGACGTCATTCGTCGATGTTGAGATGACATCGGGCATTGTTGTGAAATCAAAGTTGTAACCTGCCAAAGAGAAATGAAAATGAGAATATTCGATGAATGGGGTATTAAGTGCGAGCGATTGATTTTCTGTTGTGGATAGGAAATAAGAAATTTAATTTTTATATTTTAAATAAGTAAAAATTTTAAATACAAGAAATTATATTTAAAAAAATCATAAAATATTTAAGATACGTGTGTCGGCGATACGCGTGTCCAATTTGTATTTAATATTTTTTAATCGGACATGTTTTCGACGTGTCCGACACATGTCGGAGAAGTGTCGGACGTGTGTTGTGTCGGATATGTGTCAGACACTACACGCCTCTTTGAGGAGAAGTGTTAGTACATCATAGATGACTATATATCTTGGCGGAATTTGATAATTCATGTGATTGAGTTTGCATACAATTTATCTACAATGCATAGACACGGACACGGCGACACAGACATAAACAAGGAACATGTCAATTATTAAAAATATAGGACATGGACACGGGTTGGATACGACTTTATAATTTGTATATTTTAAAAATAGTGTATAAAATTGAAAAAATATAATATTAAAAATAATTTAGAAATAATAAGTCATTTAACTAAAATGTGTGCTTAAAGTGATTAATATTAAGATTTTGAGAGTCTGGCGTCGATGCCGTGTATCAGGCATCAAGAGAGGAGACGATAATGCTGTTGAGAGTTGAGCATTGATGTTATGCAATAAGTATCAGGCTTCGATTTCAAGATGGAGTTTGTCGTCGATGTTAAGGCGATGTCAGACAAATATGTGTTGTCAAGTTGTGGGTGTAGAAATTGCTAGCATCGAGCATCAATGTCAAGATAGTGTCAGACTTTGATGTTGAGATGGTTTTGAAATGTCGATGTTGTAATGACGTCAGACATCGATGTTGAGATTACATTAGGCATTGTTGTGAAACTAAAGCCTGGACCCACCAAAGAGAAATGAAAATTAGAATATTTGATGAATGGGGACCTGGGGTATTGAGTGCGGGAGATTGATTTGTTGTTGTGGATAGGAAATCAAAAATTTAGTTTTTATATTTTAAATAATTTTTTTTTAAATACAAAAAATTATAGTTATAAAAAATTTCATAAAACATTTACGACACGCTTGTCGGACACACATGTCCAACTTATATTTAATATTTTTTTTTAATCAGATACGTTTTTAGCGTGTTCGACATGTGTCGGATACGTCTCTGATATTGCACGCCTCTTTGAGTAAAGTGTCGGTGTATCATAGCAATTTATTTGTTAATATGTCTACTACCATGAGTTTATTTAAAATTATCATAAGGAATCTAGACCTAGAAGCCTCTAAATCTTGATAACCTTACTATTAAGTCTGGGCTACTCGCATAATATATACATGATTTGCATGAGGATATTCATAACAATTAACTACTAATTATGATAATTACTTGTTTTTTATTAATGTGAATATGTTGTATGTGAAGTTGAAACATGTTGGTTAAAGTATAAGGTGTTTGACTTTAGAAATGTCTCAATATAGCGTTTGAGGTTTATTGTGATGTAAGAAAGACAGCATCATCTTAATTTTTTGTTTAACACATTGAAACTAATACCCTTAACTTGGATACTTAAGAAATTATTGGTACAAATCTATTTTTTATTGGGCCTAATTTGACCTTATTTCATTATCCTACTATCAATTCCTTGTATCATGTTTTCTTTTCCCCTCTTTCTAGTGGGTTCATGTCAAATCTTTTCTCAAATACTTTTGTACGATTTATTCCTTTGCTATTCTAAATGAAGAGATTGTATCCACTATTGATGACTGATGTGTTTATGATGACAAATATATTACTTTGCATGAAGCATTTAATTTATGCTATGGTTTATTTAATGAATGCCTAATATAAATTCTTCATGGCCGATTTTGTCCAAGTTGGACAAATTTAATGGAAATGTGTTTATTTTCATCGGAAGCATCACATTAAGCAATAATATGTGCACATGAGGGATGCATTTTATTAATTGGTATTTTTTTTTAGAATTTGGAACATTTCAATGATGATGGACAAGAGGGATGCATTTTGATTTCCTAATTTTATGTTAGTTCATATGGTTTATTTCAATTTGATTCGGTTTTGATCAAAAGCTCAATCCATCAATGTCGAATTTTTGAAGCTAGGAAAATTGATGCTGGACTTGGGTAGTGGGTTTTGGATTGAATCCTTATGTGCTTTGTATGATGGCCGTTAGTTCTATGCTCTTAGATTAGGTGGTGGATGTTGGCTTTATCCTCTCAGAATTATTGTTTTGATGGTGGAGGTTTGAATTGTCATTCTTATTAAATTAAATTTTAACTATCTTATTTTCATGAGGTGCTAATCTCATTTTCCTCTTAATTTTACCATACCCATTCTTAGTTTTAATATTCTCATTTATGTCACATTAAACTTTCCATTAATGTTTTATTATTCCATTTTGAATTAATATATTATGACTCTGAAAGAATAACAAAGAAGGCACATTGTGTCGCAAAAATAAAATATAAAGTAGAAGGTGCATTCGAATAGCCTGATCCGTATGCGCTCTAGTCTTTTAAGTCATGACATGATCAAAGGAAGAAGAATATTATGGTAATATGACTTCCCTAGTAAATAAAGAAGTGATAGAAGATGAATTATAGTTGTTTTCTTTTACTTTGTAGCTACGGCGTCAAGAATACATAGGGTGAATGCCCAGGCCTCAGAGTAAACATTGCAGTGAATTATTCAATTACATCAGATGTCAATCATTTATTTCATAAATATTTCAAAATTGGTAATCGTACATGGAATGTGGCGACATTTGAAGAATCCTACTACTGTATTTTAATATAAATAGCGTTAACATCACTTAATATAGTATTATTGAACAAAACGTAATATTTGTCAAATAACATTGATATTTAGTAACACTAATATCTCATTAACTTTGAATCAAATAGCCTCTATGTCTAATTCATATATCCTATCGCATATTCTCCAAGATATTCTTTTAAGATTTAAACTTATCATGCACTGGAGAAAAACTTAAAACATTTACTAAAACAAAGATATGTTGACCTTAAACTCGACCGGGACTCTCATGTTTATTGTGCCCTGACTTGTTTACAAAGTACCTTAACATCACAAGCTATACAAAGTCTGTGCTCTGCGTTTTAATCATTAATAATAGTTTGTGATGTGTTTTGGTCGTCCATGATACTGCAAGGCGGACACAAAATTTAGTTGATTATTATTTTAACCTCACTGCATGAGTAATTAATCTTGTATCTGCAGCTTGTCGAGAAAGAATTTAAGATCAATTGGCAACGGGTGGGTATCACAAGCATGTTTGGATTTGCGTTTGTTGGGCCAGTTGGAAATTACTGGTAAGTTTATACTTCTCTTTCAAAGGCTCAAAGTTTACTAGTTTATTGCAGTAAATATGCATTTAGCTTGCTTGCACAATCCTTGATGTATTCATGACTGGAAATTGAGTTAAACATAACGAAACGGTTAAAGAATAAGTTCTCATTAATATTTGGAAATGCTCATATTTCCTTTTAAGCTTATCTTTCCGTTGAGTTTCTGATGAGGACATCGATCCAAGGTTCAAACAGGTGTATCGCCGGAAGCATCGCAGATCGACGGCCACGATTCAGAGCTTATATTTTTTAGTTATTATGCATTTTATTTTATGTATTCCTTTTGTACCCTTATGTTGAGTTGAGTCATGTTGGGGCCCTGAGGGCAATTTAGTCTTTATTTCTTCTTGTATGCTTGAGACCTATATATATGGGTCTTTTCTCTTGTAATAGCTAATGAAGATTTGAATGAAAAAATTTGTGTTTCTACTTCTTCTTGCATGAGGTCTTGAGAAGGGAGAGAGCTCAAGGGGAGCAAATTGCAAGGCCCACCAGACGTTGGAAGAGTCCGCGGCTCGTGGTTAGGTTTTCTATCTTCTCCTTCGTATTCACCTCCATCTTCCTTCTCCTCCACCACAAGAAAATCCCTTCCCAACCCTACTTGTCGCCGCTCCTTGGAAGCCCTCCGCCGGCCACTTCCACGGCTCCGGCCGGCTACCTTGCCGACGACTTTCCCCCTACCCGCCCCAACCCTTCCATCCACATGTTTCAAATTTGAAATTTGAATTTCAAATTTCAAATTCTTTCCTAATATGGAAATCCAATTTAGGAAAGTTGTTATGATGAACTCCAATTTCAAATTCAAATAAATTGGATTCTTCATAACTTAATTCCACGTCATCACCTCGAATTGGAAACCCCTTCCTTTTGATTTCTCTCTCTTTTCCTCTTAGCATGCCGCCGGCCCCTTGGTGGGAATTAATCCCATTAATTGCTACTTAACTCCCCTTCCCCCAAATTTGAAATCAAATTGTTTTCAAATTAATTTCCCACCCTTTCTATTCAAAATCCTGAAATTAATTTCAGGTTTTGAGTTTAAAACCTCCCTCCCTCCTCTAATGAAACCGCCGGCCCCATATATGGCTCCCATCCATTAAACCCCCCCATTCAATGCATTAATTCCTATTATGAATTTTAAAATTCAAAAATCAATCCC